>NW_014542359.1:99455-197147 GCF_000741045.1 Vigna radiata var. radiata | reverse complement strand
GCTAACACCTTCCCCACACGTAACCGACTTCCGAAACCAGAATTTGGTTTTGTAGACCTTGCCTTATCATTTTACGGTTTTTCCGTAGTTTTCCAGAATAAACTATGGTGGCGACTCAAAATCTCTTTCTCAAACTTATTTCCTTTTTTGGATCGTCGTCACGTCGTAATTTCCGGTTGCGACAGGTAGGGGGTAATGATGAGGGAAAGTATAAGAGAAAAGAAGAAGGGAATCGAACGGTGGAAGGCGGGGAGAGGTCGAGCCAAACGGTGGAAGGCGGTGAGGGAGAAGAAGGACACCAAACGGTGGAAGGCAGGGAGAGCTCGAGCTGAACGGTGGAAGGCGACGAGGGAGAAGAAGAAGGGCACCGAACGATGGAAGGCAGGGAGTCGTCGAGTCGAACGGTGGAAAACGGTGAGGAATCGAGCCGAACGGCTGAAGGCGGTAAAGGCTCGAGCCGAACGGTGGAAAGCGGTGAAGAACTGGAGTCGATCAGTTGAAGAGTTACTATCCTAATTGTTGTAGCAGTTAGGATGGGCGAGAAATATTTATAGTAAATAAAGATATATTTTGGGGAAATATTCAATATAAGATATTTATAGTAAATAAAGATATATTTTAGGAAAATATTCAGTATAAGATATTTACATTAAATAAAGATATATTCTAGGAAAATATATAATGTGGGCAAAAAATAATAAATATAAATAGAGCTAGTTTCTATTGTTAGGGGGAGGTTTTTGATTATTGAGTTTGTTGGCAGACGGCTAGAGTCCTATGAGGAAGGTTATGCTCCCAACCATTCTTTGTAAAGAGAATTTTTTTGCTATCAATAATAGAAATTCACTCATTCACTATTCTTTTGGTTTACTGTGAGCGTTGATAGTTAGGTTTCAAACCCAGGAACCTAACAAACCACCATCACCATCCTCCAAGCTAGGGGTATCTTTGTTTCCACCTTTTTTATATTCATCAAATAAGGGGGAGAAAAGCACAGAAATTGCGTTAAACAACAACTCTTAGGAGAACTCTAAAACTCTGCAATGCATTGGTTATTTATTCATCATTTATTTTTACCACAATTCCATTGGCTCATTTCGATGATTATATATATCTTCGTGTTTTATATATTTGCCTTAATAACTTAGTTTCATTCATCCAGTCCAATAATGACTTATGGAAGACATAAATCATTCATAACATATTTAACTGATAAATACTAATGCTCTAATGCCATAATATGTCGTGATTAAATGCATGTTGTGATGAAAATAGACTATAATATGTCATGTGATTGAATGCCTGAATGTTGTGATGAAAATAGACTATCATATTCAAGGGGAGTACACTCCTTAAATCCTAAAAAGACTATTTTAATATATAAATATTTGTGACTGAAAAATCTATGTCTCATAACATATTCTGATATAACATCTATGCTTTGATGAATATAAAATAACTATATTCTGCTCTGATACATGAATGATTAGTTATTTCATTTATGTTCTGAATCAATGCTTTGATAGTTACACCATAAAGCCATGATATAAATTTTCACATAAAAACGCTTTGAAGAAAGTTGTTGAAAATCTCTCATTTGCTCTTATACTTTTTACAAAAATATTCTTTCTATGATAAAAAGGTCAAACAATTCAAGGGGATCTAGGAGTAAGGGGGGCACACCTAAAATTCACATCGTTTAGTAAGCTAGAAAAACTTTGACAATATCCAGATGTTTTCAAAATCATCATTTCGTTTAGCATGAATATTTGTTAAACATAAAAAAGAGAGAAATTATTGAGACAAGATCTTCTGGAAAAACTAGACCGTCCAACAATTTTAGTTTTGAAGTTTAACAATAAGCATGAAACGAAATATCTTTCTAGGAAAGAGAAGCATCCACTTGACCAAAAGCATCAAGGTTTTTAAAATGAAAATATAAAGTTTCATACCAAAAGCTACACAAATCATCCAAGTTCTAATATAGAGTCTTTTCAAAGTAAGAACATGCAAAATAATGTTTTCCTGAATTTTATATCATCTAACATGTTCATAGGAAGCCTTTAATCAAAAGAAAAGCCTACATAAATCCCTTATGTTAATATGCTTAGAAATTTCTATTCATGTGAGAATTTTTTTTTTTGTTGGAAAGAGTAATAAAGTTAATTGTCACAAGGAAAATTTTTGTTACTTGCTTTAATTATGTATTTTTCTTCTTTTTATGTTGTGATGAACTAAACTGATGTATACTACATGATATTTTCAACCTGTGTTGGATGATTCTAAAGATAAAAAATAAGTTATTATTTTCCCAAAATCACAATTGTATAGTCATGGAAAATCGATATTATTCTTTTCTTTTTGTGCCAAAGGTTAAGATTCTTATCAAATGCATATATATGTTATCTAGGTTGACGCAAGTATGTTTTTGTTAAAATAAACAAACTAATATATTAATAGGTTATGTTAACATTGTCTTTGAATTAAGAGAAAGAACATACTTCTATACATGGAATCTTTGATATTGTTGTCATTTAGAACATAAAATATACTTGATATGAATATTTACAAAATATAAGAAAAAAAGTAACTAAGACCTTATTTACATTACTAAGTATATTATTTTTAAATTGATACAAAGTTTAATTGTTTAGAATATTATTATAACTTGTAGTATCAGTGGCAATTATTACTAATTATTTCTTACAAATTTGTTGTGTTATTTTATGTTTAAATTCTTATATTTTATATCATAATAAATTTAATGATTGATATTATTTAGTTTGAATTGTTTTTATAAAGTTGGATAAACTCATTTAAGGTTAATATAACTTCCATATGTTCATAATATGTTATTTGTCTAACTACTAGTGAATTGTATTATATAAAATAGTTTTCATTATTATTTGTCTAACCATAAGTGTCAATGTTATCTAATGAAACAAATACATACAATCATATTCACAAATATTATAAATTTATGGAGGAATGTAATATAGAATTGACCAAAAAACTTAAAATAATTAAATGTGAGTTTTAATTTACATTGATCAAATACAATTTTGAATATGTAGATTTTGAATGATTTATCTCCATTCAAAGTATTAAACATTAAGAGTGATAAACATAAACTTTTGAAGAATGTTTTATGACTTGTAAATTTACGTAGTTTTATTTATAATAAATTATATATTTGTTTATCTTTGTATTAGTATTAAGATTATGATATTTGTATACTTAAACATTTGTTTATATACTTAAATACATTATTAACTTTTTAGTAAACTACGTTAAAAATGATAACATTAATAGAAATTTAAATTTTTTTAATAAATTGTATATTTGTTTATCTTTGTATGAATATTAAGATTATGATATTTGTATACTTAAACAATTGTTTATATATATTTGAATACATTATTAACTTTTTAGTAAACTACGTTAAAATATAACATTAATTGAAATTTAAAAATCTTTATTTATGAATTGTGTTTATATGCATGAAAAAATATAAGAATATATAAAGAGAAAAATAACTAAGACAAATCAAATATTAAAAAAGATAAACTTTTCTTTGTCAATTAAGACTATAATTAACCAGAAAATTAGTTGTAGCTAAGCTTTATTGACAATTCTTTCAATTCACATGGTATGGAAATTATTTTTGTTACAAATTTAATTGATATGAAAAAGTCACGCTTTTTACATTATTAGATCTATATTAATTATATAACTAACATAAAAAAGTACAAGATAACTAATATTAAAAATGTGTGAAGAACCATTTATTCATATATTAAAAAATTTATCGAAAATCATTATTCAACCTTTATTTTATAACTTTTTATGTATATCACCTTCTATTTCCAAAGGAACTAGATCCAATTCAAAAAGAACTATAGTTCTAAAACTTTAAATGTGATTCCAAACCTATCACAATATCTAATATCATATGTGTAACTCATGTTACAAGAATATAAAAAGAACGTAATATAACAATTTAAATTTATCATTAACCTATTATTTTACTAAAGAATTATGTTTCACTTCTTCAATTATAACTTAAGTTATGCAAATCCAAATTTCATAACATCGAATAACATCATTTAGAGTTCATACACGTAATCTAATTTAATTATTTAATTTTGATAAAAAAATAAAACATAACTTTTTTATCATTAAGATGAGTTTGAATTTAACATTTAAAATTATCTATTTAATATTAATTATAAAAAAATTAATCTTGAATTAGTTTGGTTACCAATTGTAAAAATATAATAAATATTTTTAACAATATCAAAATCCAAATTTTATAAACACTAAGTAATATTCAACATCACGTCTAACCCTAGTCAAGTTCAATTGAGTATTAATTAGATAATCAATATGTGTTTGAATTTGGATAACATTTGAAAATGAATTATTAAAAAAATATTTAATTAATAATTGGCTACAAAATATAATAATGTAATAAATATTTTAGACAATATCAAAATCCAAATTTTATAAAGTGTGACTTCAATAATATTTAACTTCACGTCTAGGATGAGACAAACTTATAAATATGAAACCTAATTATTTTATTATAATACAAGCTAAGATATAAACTTTTTTAAGGTGAGAGATATTCTATGGAGTCTTTACCACATAACCTATAAAATTATCTATTTTATATTAATTATGAAAAATCGTAATAATTTATTAGTACTTACTAATTATAAAAGTAGAAAATAATTTTCATTTGACATAAAGACATTATAAAAATCTAAATTTTATAGCACTATTTGACATAGTATCCGATGTCACATTTAACAAGTGTCTAATGTTATGTCTGACATAAGATTCAAAAAAATATAAAATAATCTAAATTTTTAATCATTATACAAGTAAAGATTAAGAACTTTTAACATGAGTCGGGTTGGATTGGGTATTAATCAATAATTAAGGTGAGTTTGCATTTGGATAACATTTAAAATTATCTATTTAATGTAAATTATAAAAAAAAAGTTAATCTTTAATTAGTAATTAGTTACTAATTATAAAAATATAATAAATATTTTTAACAATATCAAAATTCAAATTTTACAAACATTATTTAAGTAATATTTAACTGTCTAATATTAAGTTCAAACAAACTTATAAATGTAAAACTTAATTATTTAATTATGATACATGTTAATATATATATATTTTTAACATGAGTGAGATTCAATTAAGTTTTGATAAGATAACTTATATAATTATCTATTAAATATAAATTATGAAAAACTGAAATAATTTATTAGTGAATACTTACTAATTATATAATTTTCATTTTAATCATAAAGATATTGTGAAAATTTAAATTTTATAACAGATTTTGACATAGTATCCTATTTCACATATGAAAAATATCTAGTATCACTTCTGACATAAAATTTAAACAAATATGAAATAAGTTAATCATGATACATGTAAAGATTAATTTTTAACATGGGTTAGGTTGGATTGAGTATTAATCGGATAAATAAGGTGAGTTTGAATTTGGATATCATTTAAAAATATCTATTTAATATGAATTATAAAAAAAATTAATCTTTAATTAGTAATTGGTTACCAATTATAAAAATATAATAAATATTTTTGACAATATCAAAATTCAAATTTTATAACCGTGACTTAAGTAATATTTAACATCTTATGTAAATTTTGTTAACAAACTTATAAATGTAAAATTTAATTATTTAATTATGATACAAGTTAAGATATAGATTTTTTTAACATTAATGAAATTCAATTGTGTTTTGATCACATAACTTATATAATTATCTATTTAATGTAAATTATAAAAATCTGAATATTTTATTCGTCATTACTTAATAATTATAAAAGTAATAAATAATTTTCATTTTAATCATAGAAACATAATGAAAATCTAAATTGATAGTAGTGTTTGACATAGTATCTGAGGTGTTGTCTATCATCATATTCAAACAAATATAAAATAATCTAAATTTTTAATATGATATAAGTAGGAAGGATTTTTAACCTTAGTCGGCTTGAATTGAGTATTAATTAGATAATTAAGGTGTGTTTGATTTTGGATAACATTTAAAATTATCTTTTTAATATGAATAATTAAAAAATATCTTTAATTGGTAATTGGTTACCCATTATAAAAATGTAATAAATATTTTTGACAATATCAAAATCCAAATTTTATTACCTGTGACTTAAGTAATAATTAACTTCACATCTAGGATAAGACGAACTTATAAATATGAAACCTAATTATATAATTATGATACAAGCTAAGATATAAACTTTTTTAACACAAGTGAGATTCTATCGAGTCTTGACCAGATAACCTATAAAATTATCTATTTAATGTAAATTATGAAAAATCATAATAATTTATTAATCATTACTTACTAATTATAAAAGCAATAGATAATTTTCATTTTAATCATAAAAACATGATGAAAAATCTAAATTTTATAGTAGTGTCCAATATGATATCTGATGTCTTGTTTGACATATTATCTAACGCGACTGACATTAGATTCAAACAAATATAATATAACCTAAATATTTAATCATGTTACAAGTAGAGATTGAGAGTTTTTAACATGAGAGGGGTTTGATTGAGTATTAATTGGATAAAAATATCTATTGAATGTGAATGATATAAAATGTAGTCTTTAATTAGTCATTGGTTACCAATTATAAAAATATAATAAATATTTTTGACAATATCAAAATCCAAATTTTATAATAGAGACTTAAGTAATATTTAAAGTGACTTCTAATATTAGGTTTAGACAAACTTATAAATGTGAAACCTAATTATTTAATTATAATACAAGTTAAGATATAGACTTTCTTAACATGAGTGAGATTCAATGGAGTTTTAATCAGATAATCTATAAAATTATTTATGTAATGTAAATTATAGAAAATCGTGATCATTTATTAGCATTACTTACTAAGTAAGACAATCTTTATTTTGATCATAAAGACATTAAAAAATTATAAATTTTATAACTGTGTCTGACATGATAGCTGTCATCTGACGTCACGTCAGACATATCATCTGAGGTCATATTCAGACAAATATAAAATAATGTAAACTTTGAATCTCATTGAAAACTTTTAACCCGGTCGAATTAAATCCTAATCGGACAACCTATAAAATTATCTATTTATTTAATTTTTTGAGTGAAAAATAGAAAATTACATCTTTCTCTCTAATTTTTCTTTGTGTGAAACCTAACAGAGAATACTAAGAAATACAAAAGAAGAGAGAGGATGAGGGTAAAAAGGGAAAAACATTTGGCTTAGGGTGTGAGCCTTTGGTGGGATCGTTGGCTCCGGCAAAAAAGAAAGCATACGGAATCACCAATCGCCTCCAAGAGGGGCAACGTCCTATATACGCTGTCGTTTTCAACTTCCTTGACTCTCGTTACCTCAACGTTTTCGTCACTGTTGGTGGCAACAGAGTACACCTTCTATTTTTTTTCCTCCACTGTCCTTTTCCATTTCATTCCGAAAGTTTCAATTTTTAATGTTTTTTTCTCCTTCTTCTTAGATTACTGTTTATCAATGCCTTGAAGGAGGGGTTATTGCTGTTTTGCAGTCTTATGTGGACGAGGATGTAAGTGAACATTTGACTCTTCAGTCTCTATTTTCTCTAACTTTGTTTTGTTTTTTTTTTATTTGTCTGTGTTCTAAGGTTTGTTTCACTTTTTATGTTTCTATGTGGACCAGAAGGATGAGGCTTTTTACACTTTGAGTTGGGCATGCAGTGATGAGGGGAGTCCATTTATTGTGGCTGGAGGAAGCAAGGGGATAATCCGAGTCATTGATGCTGGCCGTGAGAGCATATACCGGGTATTTTGGTTGCAGTAATGAACTCGTGATAATCTGCATGAAGCTTTTGAACATGCGATTATAGATTTTTTATATTTCGGTGGTGATTGTAAGAGATTATATGGAGCTTTTGTCGGTTTATTTTATATAAAAGCATTTCAAGGTGGTCTTTGATTAATGGTAGCTCTGTTTACTTTAATTTTTATGGTTAAGTACTTTTTCTGAATTTTGTTTTCGTTAGAAAAAAATACTGGCGTCCTTGTTGGAGTTTAGTGTGAGCTTATTAAAGTGGTTCATGTCTTCACTATTCATTCTTCTTCGCTTATTTTAAGAAGCTTAACCGAAAAGTGATTCACAATTAACTTCATGGATAAGCTTTTTATTGTTGAACCAGTGCTTAAGTTCTTACTGAATCAAAGCTTAATAAGTTTTTCACTCATGTGTGCCCGCCCTTAGTGTTGATTGTTAGTTGGGATTTTTGAGGGCATTACTGTAAGCTAAATGCCTTTGAATGTACATTTTTTTTGTTAATAATGTTGAAAATGTATTGGTTGTGCTCTAATCCCTTCTGCTACATAACATGACATCTCCTCTCTGCAGAGTTTTATTGGCCATGGGAACTCTATAAATGAAGTCAGAACCCAAACACTAAAACCATCGCTTGTGATATCTGCAAGCAGAGTAATTGGCTTCTCCACATTTTAACTATTTAAACAATCTTTTGTTTCTCAATAATGATATTTAAGGTTGATCAGGACGAATCTCTTCGGTTGTGGAATACTCAAACTGGAATATGTATCTTGATATTTGCAGGAGCTGGAGGACACCGCAATGAAATCCTAAGTGTTGTAAGTGTACTCTCCAGTGTATCTCGTCCTTTTTATTGTTTACTTACCTACCTATTCGTAGCTATGATATATATAATATCTGGATTTTGGAGATTAGCCCAACTAATTTTATGTTTCTTTCTGTAGGANTTTCATCCTTCGGATATATATCGTATTTGTAGTTGTGGCATGGATACTACTGTAAAAATATGGTCTATAAAGGGTAAGATATTTTGTTTAATGGTAGCTTCTTGATGCTACCTGACTAAAGATGGCAGAGTGAAACAAAACTGAAGTAGTTGTTGATTGATATTAGATTGGTAAGAGGGCAAAATGAAAAAAATCATAGCTCTTTCATCAGTTATAACGAAAATGAATAAATAAGATAAAATTGATACTTTTTCCACTAGGTGGAGTTGATTACGCGGATTAAATGTCACCATTGTTTCAATATTTTTAGGAAAGTTATTTAGGGTTCCTTGATCTTCCATCTCCTCTGTTTATCCATCTATCCTTCTTACATATAATCAATTATTCTTAATGGATTCGATATACATTTTTTATTGTATCTATGATATTTGTTTCATAACAACATATGCTGCAAGTAGCAATTATTTTTGTAATTCGTAAAAAATTCTTGTGTGCAACATTATACCTGTTTCTGTTTACACATTCAGTCAATTGTGATGTACCAACTCTATAATTATCAGTTTCGTTTTAATCCATCATGTTCCTTGTGTTTATGCAGACTTCTGGACATATGTAGAGAAATCATTCACATGGAAAGATCTTCCTTCAAAGTTCCCAACAAAATTTGTCCAACATCCTGTTAGTAACAACTTATTTTTGGTACATATCATTGATCTTTGTATAATTCCTAATTCTAGTGATACCTATTTTCAGGTATACAGTGCTTCGGTTCATGTAAATTATGTTGACTGTACTAGGTGGTTGGGTGATTTCATCCTTTCAAAGGTGAGTGATTGCTCTTTGTCAGACTACCCTTCCTGGTGGAATTTAAATGTTATGTTTGTTGTGGAAATAGTATCAGCTTCACGTATCTTATGTAAAACAGTTGTTTCTGATACTATTTTATTAAAACAGCAAATTAAATTTTGAAAATTTTTATGATAAAACTTTGGTGTTAGTTTGTATGGTATAAATTTTAACGACTTTCTTTGGTAAACAAGCTGAGGTAGCTTTACTGAATTTGATGTTTCTACAGTTATCCTTGATGCTCATTTTAAGTAGGAAATAGTCTTCAGTGAAGTTTCTTTGTCTCAAAAAGTTTAATAATTTGGAGAGAAGTTAGGAAGGTTTTTGAGGAATTCCTCATTTTGGGCACTCGACAATGAATCATAGTATCGAGTTTTCCTCCTATTGATATAGTTAATTTGCTAATTCCTTGAATAATGGATCATTTTACGTTTCCAGAGTGTTGATGATGAAATTATGTTGTGGGAACCTAAAGTGAAGGATGAAATTACAGGAACGGTTAGTTATGATTTTTTTTTTTTTTTTTTATTATTATTATTATTATTATTATCTTTTTTCATTTGTTTTATGATATGTAAGTTTTAATCAGCGTCATATTACTTTTTGTGCTCTGTGTGGATTTTTAGGGTGCAGTTGACGTCCTTCAGAAATACCCCATTCCTGCATGTGATATCTGGTTCATCAAGTTTTCATGTGATTTCCATTTCAACATAGCTACAGTAGGTAAAAGTTTTTGCTTATTTTTTAAATTTATTGTTTTCTCTAGTATCTACTACAGTTCCAGTTCTATAGTGTGATAGGAACTATGGATAATTGGACAATTTGTTGAATACATTCTGACAATTTTGACTGGTTCTTTTTTATGGCAAGTCTGAGGTAATTTCAAGAATTTACTTTTGTTTTATGTTAATTTTTTTTATTTTCTGGGTGTTTCAGGTAACAGGGCAGGCAAGATTTATGTTTGGGAATTGCAGTCATGTCCTCCTGTACTTGCTACAACGTATGTTGTCTATCAACTGATTATTTCAAGAACAAAACTTAGAGAAAGTTATATTGATGGTTTTTGTAGTTTTCAATCAGAATTTAAGTTTTCATCTCCACAATCTGCAAATAAATATATGCATTAAAAAGATTATGCAAATTTCTGAGATGAACTCCAATTCTGATTGTAAAAAACAGTTCAAANAAGGCTTTAAAAAATTGTANCTAAGTTTTATAGTTATTTCAATTCAAAGGTCTTCTACTGTATAAAGTTCTTATGCTTAGTCACCTTGTTCAGGTTGTCACATCCTCAATCAAACTCTCCGATCAGGCAGACTGCTACTTCCTTTGATGGAAGGTAATGCTTGATATATTGATGATGATTCTCATATTTTTGGTGCAATATTCTTGTAGTTTTTAACTATAGTCCTCTGTTGTGTGTTATGTTGTAGTACTATATTGAGTTGCACTGAGGATGGGACAATATGGCGCTTGGATGATGTTTCAAACTCTTCAACCTAACTTGCATACATGCATGTCAAAAAATCAGGAACTTGGTTTATTGCGTGTTTGTTTATTTTGGTTCGATAAGCCTTTTAATGTAAAAGGTTCAACTGAGAACTCATTAGAACTTTGACGTTGTTTTAAATAAAATTGAGTCATGCATGTTGCCGGTTTATACATTTTAGAGATCTTCAGTTCGAATGCTTCTTTCCCCTTTAATATATTATTTAATGGAAAATACTTTCGAAATGAATTAGGGTTTTGCGTGTGAAGCTCGTAATTATCTTCTATGGTGGGAGATGATTTGTTAAGGGTGTTTGAGTTAAATTGTTTAGTATGTCGTCAATGTTTTCTATATTCGAAATATGCTGTGAGTAGTTGGTCAATCGTTTTCTTTGTTTTTCAGATTAAGTTATCTTTTAGAATGGAAATCAGAGAAGTATATGTTGACGTATTTGTTGCGATATTTTCCGATTTTCCATAAAAGTAGTAACATTATGTTGTATTATTTTTCAAAGTGTTTTTATTCCCATGTTAAAGGGTGTTAAGGTTGTTTTTTCATAGGATGTGAAAAATCATATTCTGATCTCATTTTAAGTTTTTACTTTTTTTCATTTTAAAATTTATAAAATATTTATAAAAACATTATTTAAAGGGTACCCAATATATTTTATTTAAGAATGACATTTCTGATTCCAGTATTTCTGATGTGCTTCAAGAAAATCTAACAACGTTCCTTAAAACAAGCTCCTGAATAACTTGATATGCTCTCCTTGCACATCTTTAAAGTGTTCTGTTTTTTGGAAAGATTGAAATTTTGAAGTGTTCTGTTTTTGTGTAATAAAAAATTGCCATCTATTTTTTACTTTCCAAGACTTTTTTTAACAATTGTAATCTAATTAATTTTAAATATTATTTTATTTAATCACTATTGTATCGTCTGAAGTTTATTTGAGCTTTAAAAACATTGTATAATTTTTTTTATCTCCTTTTCTAAAGGAGTTAAAACCTAATAGAATATATTTGATTAAGTGAAATTGTGGTTATAGTAATAACCACAAATTTTGTCTGAGAACGAGTTCCCATATAAAATCACATTATCCTACTCAAATATTGTCAAAGCAAAAATTTTTTGGAGTTTGAAATTTGAATGCAAACAGGCGTTAGGTGCTTCAGCTTGGAAGCTCCTCCAAATCAGGAACAATAGTAGTCTGCCAAAGCCATGTGATTTGCTCGAATAGTAAGTAACCACAATTAAGTTTCCAATTCGTGAGAAACTCCAGACAATTACTATCACATGTATCATTTATTGTACACGTATTAATTGAAATTTATTCATGTCACACCATCTCCAACCTTAGACTTCTGGTATTACTATTATATGTTGTAATCGGCTTAGGTTTTCATCAATATAACAGCCCCTTGGTTTTAAAGCATTATCCAATTTGGTCTTGTCAAAAGGAACTGTAATATCCAGTCCCTTGAGATTGAAAATAAAAGATTTCACCGAGAAATCTGGTAAAATATCACCAGGATTGACAACAATACCGTCAGCTAATAAAGAGGATATCCTATGAGCATGAAATAGATTGACATACACACTAACACTTGCCCACACACTCAGAAAAACTTTCTGAATTCTCTTAGTAGTTATTATTCAGAGAGGGAATAGAAATACAAACCTTAAAAATAAGCCACCAATTGTAATTCTTGTCAAGTTATTATCATTATCTCCTTCAGAAAGACTGGCCTGCAAGGATAGTCAATCAACAATATAACTCTACTACGACTGAAGGTCTTATAACATAGCACAATAGACGGTCACAAACATGGAGATATGACATTGAAGAGTGATGAAGATATAAATATTTGTAAATGGCATTCCCATGAACCAACAATCCCAAAAGGATAAGCTATTGGATGAAAACACATATATGGTTTTATATTGCTTTTCTGAGACAACCATTGTGCAGGAGCTCTTTGGGGTTGAAGCATGAAAAAACTGCACAGACTATATAGTCTAGACTTCAGTTCTTGTTGCCTCAAAGTCAACAATTAGACATTTGCATTATCCAAGCTTCAAGCCCAAAGGATTCCCGCTTAAGGAGATATGTTGGATATAATATTATTCATGTGCCTTCACCAAATCGCTTAAGCTTTCCAAATAACTGGCTCATAAATAGCACTATAAGTACTTCGTTGCTATTAAAAAAAACTAACTTATCATGCCAAAATCACATATAGTGCATATATTTATTGTTTACAATTTTTTTCTTATTTCTGAATTATTCATATTAGATGTGAAAATTGTTAGATAAACACAAATTTTAGAGATTTGTTATTTTATTTAGTTTTGGGTTTAGTAATATTTGGTTTGATTTTGATTGAGATAAAATAGATATAGGTGGTTTTGATTTTAAGTAAATTTATATTTTATACTTGGCCCAAGGTCCTATTTGCACCTATTTCAAGGTTGCCAAGGTTTAATGAAAATAACCCACAATGGATTGAAGAGTAAAATTATTTGTGTGGGTCACGTTATTTTAACAAAGTGGTATCATAACTTATGCTCTGAGTACCGAGAGAAAAGAAAAAAAAAAAAGAGGAGAGTCAAACACTGTGAGGAGAAAGGTGAGTGCTTATTTTTTTTAGAGATGGCAAAGGTTGTCAATGGTATAAGTGTGCCACAATTGACGAGAAAAACCAATTATGATAATCGGTGCCTACAAATAAAGGCGTTATTGAGATCCTAAGACGTTTGGGATATGGTGGAAGAAGGATACATTGAGCCTGATGCGGACGAAGATCAGACAGCGGCACAGATAGCAACATTGAAGAAAACACGTGCAAGAGATGAGTCAGCATTGTATTTTCTCTACAATGCAGTAGATGAGTCGGGATTCGAATAAATAGCAAATGCCAAATCAGCAAAGGAAGTCTGGAAGATATTGGAGATTGCGTATAAAGGTGACAACCGCGTTAAACAAGTCCGAATACAAGCTCTCAGAGGAGAGTTTGAACAGTTAAAGACGGAGCCCAAAGAGCATATAACCGAGTACATAACTTGGGTAGAGAAGGTGGCCAACCAACTCGGCAGGAATGGAGAACAAATGCCATCTAGCCGAGTTGTGGGAAAAATTTTGAGATCTCTTACAAAAGATTTCGAAAGTATCGTGTGCGCCATCGAAGAATCGAAGGACTTGTCGGTTCTCACAGTGGATGAACTTGCTAGGTCATTAGAAGCCCATGAACAAAGGAGAAGGAGTTGGGATGATCATGTTAAACCCGACAATCAAGCACTACAGGTACAGTTTTACTCAAATAAATCTCGGATTACTCAGAGCCGAGATCCTGGCTGCAGAGGAAGAGAAGGCCGAGGACAAGGACGAGGTGGAAGTGGTAGAGGCAATGAAGAGAGAACCAGTGATAGATTTTTGTTCAAGAAACCCCAAAATAACCCACTCGTACACACACCAGAGAAACACCAAAGAACAAAGAATCACCTCTGCTTTGTATTATCAACAAAAGAATACAAGAATAGGGTCTCCAACTGGGAGCCTAATCTCCCCCTACAAGTTTAACAAACCTGTACAATGTTAGCATAATGATGAAGATGAAGTTTTGATGATGCCCAAATCAAGTCAAGATTTATCAAGATTCATGAAGATCTTTGAAGACTTATTTTTGTTATGAAAAGCTTTTGTAATAATTGTAGTTTAATTGTTTAGGACTTAGATTTGTAGTAGGTTTTGATTCTTGTACCTTTATACTTTGTATTTGTTGTTTAGAATCAAAACTTCTTCGTTTTAATCGATTAATCCCTGATATAATCGATTAAAATCGCTATAGAAGCCAGAACCCAATCAACTTTGGAATGATCGATTAAAGCAAGTTTTAATTGATTAATTAATCGATTAATCCTGAGAATAATCGATTAATACTAGTCGTTGGAGGTTTCTGATTTGAAAAACTAGTCGTTGTACTTATTTTAATCGATTAACACTAATATTAATCGATTAAATGCGTTAAATGGCCAGTTTCGTAGAATGGAAGAGTTTTTGCTTGAGTTTATATATAGGCTCTCTTTATCCATCAATAGCAACTCTTCTCTTGCGCTAAAACACTCAGAACTCTTTGAGAAATGTGTGCTCTTGCTCAGCTAAGGAAACTCTTGTCTGTGGTGCTTGTACATTGCAACTATGGTGACAGAGGAATAACTGGTTCATCCTTGGTGCGTCTGAGGAGGTGTTTAGAAGAGGATCATCCTTCGTGAAGTATTCAGAGGTGGTGTTTCATCCTACGTGAAGTATTCAGAGGAGGTGTCTCATCCTTTGTGAAGATTCAAAGGAGGTGCAGGTTCATCTCTTGTGGTATCAAGAGAGGTGGTTTCTAAACTTTTACAAATTATTTTTCCTTGTGATTATTATTTGTAATTGTTTTGTGATAGTGGATTGTTTATCTCGGTTTGAGATAAGCGACTGGACGTAGGATTGGTAAGATCCGAACCAGTATAAAAATCATTTGTGCAAATTTCTCTCAACCTTACTCTTTTATTTATATTTATTATTTGCATAGTAAGATAAATTGAGAAGAAACTAAAAGGCATACATTTGAATTAAAAACCTTATTGGTTTGTTATTCCACACTAACAATTCCGCTACAGTCGATTCTAACATACAAACTATACGACAACTCCAAAGTGACTACTAACTGCTAACAGACTCCCATTTATTCAGATACATCCTCACTTCCCTAACTACCTTGACAAGTAACTAACTAACTCCTCTTTCTCCTCTCATACACTCTTAACTTCCTAACACTTCCCTCCGCTTCCCCAACAACCTTGTCCTCAAGGTTCAGGTCAGGATATTGGTCCTGCATAGTCAAACTGTCTTCCCACGTAGCACCTTCTTCACCGCCTTCTTGCCACTCTACCAAACCTTGGTTCACTGCTTCTTCTCCTTGTTGTACTTGCCTCTTCCCCAAGACTCGTATTGGCCAAAAAGTTGGCCCATCCGCTTGCAGCTCTGTTGGTAACTCCTTTTCTACCCTTTTATCACCCACCACCTTCTTTATTTGAGAAACGTGAAACACTGGATGGATTTTAGCTGTTTCTGGCAACTTAAGCTTGTAAGCCACATTCCCCACTCGTTGTAACACTTGGAATGGGCCATAGTATCGAGCTGATAGCTTGGGATGTATTCGCACCAGCATTGATGATTGTCTATTGGGTCACATTAACCACATCTTCCTGGATAGGTAGGTGAGCCACATTTGTCTAGATATCATCGTTAAGGATGATATTAACCCTTTTCACCTTTGTGTGAGAAACTGCATTTCGTACTTTAAAGTTAAAAAAGAATACCCAAACTAAATCGGGGTAATAAGCACCTTTGAGTTATAAGAAATGTTGCAAGCCTTGATTGTCTAGAAGGTTTGGAAACTAAAGGCCATTATTGGAAAAATAGTTGAGAAAGATGAACATGGGAGCCACCAACCTGCGTTCCCTCTAGAAATTAATGTACTCTTCGTGTTTTTAGGATCAGAGACTCATCCGTCAAGGTTTACAGGTCTTGGAGCAAGTGTAGGAGGTGTAGGAGGAAGAACACGACTTCTTCTCCTAATAGGGATTTTTTGGCGAGATGGTTCAACCATTATGAGGAAAGAGTTGAAATATAGAGTTGCAAGTACAAATGGAAGGAAGATGGGAAAACAAGAAAGCCTAGAAATTTGAGTGAAGTGTGAAATAATTGATGGACATATATATATATATATATATATGTGTGTGTGTGTGTGTGTATATACATAAATATATATGTATGTATATACATACATATGTATGTATATATATACATATCTATCTATGTATATACATACATATATATCTATGTACATACATACATATATATCTATGTACATACATACATATCTATCTATGTTCATACATACATATATACATCTATGTACATATATATACATAGATATCTATGTATATACATACATACATATATATATATATATATATATATATATATATATATATATATGTGTGTGTGTGTGTGTGTGTGTGTGTGTGAAATAATTGATGGACATATATATATATATGTGTGTGTATATATACATAAATATATATGTATGTATATACATACATAT
This sequence comes from Vigna radiata var. radiata, assembly GCF_000741045.1. Taxonomy (NCBI): domain Eukaryota; kingdom Viridiplantae; phylum Streptophyta; class Magnoliopsida; order Fabales; family Fabaceae; genus Vigna; species Vigna radiata. The sequence goes on along the minus strand of NW_014542359.1, from coordinate 179,838 downwards.
GTATGTATGTATATACATATCTATCTATGCACATACATACATATATATCTATGTACATACATACATATATATATATATATATATATATATATATATATATATATATATATATATATATATATGTGTGTGTGTGTGTGTGTGTGTGTGTGTGTGTGTGTACAATGAAGCTTAATGTCTCCTTTAAGGAGAATCTAGCCGTTGTAATGACTAGTTTTTGACTTAATGTCACATAGTGACACATGATAATCGATTATCAAATCGATTATCAATTATGATAATCAATTATCGTTTCAAAACTATTACCCATAAACGTGAGATGATCAATTATCACTCCAAGATAATCGATTATTGTCACAATAAGCAAAGTGTGTTAGAAGATGACTTAAGATAATTGATTATCACGATTATTCCATAAACGATTATCACTTTCCTAAGACCTGAAGATAATCGATAATTCTATGTGATAATCGATTATTCCATAAATGATGATCACTTTCCTAAGACCTGAGGTAATCAATTACCAACTTGGGATAATCAATTATTATACGTTAATTTTCAAAAAATGCAAAAAATATCTAATTTTGTTTCCTAATACATATATAATACTCCTAAGTCTCTTCTAAGCTAAAAAAAAGAATTCCTTAGACAAAGCTTTGGTGAAGATATCTGCTAATTGGCGCAAGATATCTATATACTCTATGACACATTCGTAAGCAATGTTACATATGGATTTTTTAGTAGGTTACCTACAAAAAAGTATGTATGTAATTACCTAACACAAAAACAAAAAACTTTTTCTTGTTACATTGAGCACATTACATATTAAGACTTGGACATAATAAGAAAGCAAGCATTTCACAATACAAAAATATTGTTCCATACATAAGCATGATTGTCAATTATATAAAATATATTGTAATATTCATATAGATACAGTTCATAACATGGTTCCTAATGTTAATAATCACGATAATCATTTTGTCCATCTTATGGTTGATCTTTTGGTTGCATTTGATCATTATCTGGCTGATTTAATGGTTCATATTTGTAGTTGGAAATTTTTTTGTGCAGCCACTACTGCTAGACACAAAAGGTACTGCATGATGGCGCCAATAAATTTTTGAAATAGAGAATTCATTTGTCGAATTTTTTCTTCATGTTTTACTAGTCGCGTTTGAAGTCAAATAAAGTCCTCTACATTTGGTTGTTGACTAGATGATGCTTTTGTATATTGTATGTAATTGTCAACACAATCATCTTAGGAATCGACATTTTGAATCCCATATACTTGTCCCTTGTACCTTCGATCCGCAGTCTCTAACCAACATTTTTTTCCTCAATTTTTCCTCCTCGGTAAGGTCTAGTGGACTACATTCCGAGACACCAACAAATGTAGTCTCATATATTGCTTAAGAAAATCTTCCTATTAAATGAATAAATGTTACCGTTAAATACATACTTAAGGTTTAAAATTTAATACAAAATAAAATAGAAAATGTGATAGAGTTGGTAGAAACTAACATGTGTCCGCCTAAACCTGTCATCCACAAAATCTCCTATTAAGCGACAAATGTGTGTCTGCTGAAAGATTTTCTCAACATGGACTGGGCGACCAAGGTCTTGTGGTTGTAAACAAAATATGAATTGTTAACAAATATGTTGAAAATAGTATGGCTTAGTTTCTCACACCAAGAGGGGGGGGATGAATTGGTGAAACTTAAAATCAGATTCTTTTAAAAATCTTTTTTGCAAAAGAATTATCTTTCAAAACTTTCTTGAAAAGCTAGGAATAAGATTTTTCAAATGCAGCAGAATATAGTTGACTATGTAAAAATTATAGTCGATTTTGAAAATAAAAGTGTAGGGATAGAGAAATCAAACACAGGTTTTTATACTGGTTCGGCCAAACTGCCTACATCCAGTGTCCTTCCAAACCTAGGAAGCAAATGCACTATAATGATCAAGGTTTTTACAACAAAGCTTTTATGGCGACCTCCACGTCAAAATATAAAACACCTCTCTAACCCTATAATCAAAATATAGGCATATACAAACAAATAACAGCAACAAGATGTCCCCTCTCCTGCAATCTTTAACACTTTGAACAATTCTCAAAGTCCAGAACGTTGCACGTCCTTTTCCTGTAGTCACAACAGGGCAACCACAATCTCAAACGGTGTACACTTAACACGTCCTCTTCCTATAGTCGACTTTGTAACAATTAGATGCATAGTTTTGAAAAACTTTCTTTCCAAAAATACTCACAGCACACTTTGAAAAAGTTTGTGCAAAGCCACGAGTTTTAATCTATTTACTTCATAATGAAGTTAACTTAAAACTATTGTTTTGCCACACAATTTAAGTTCAACAAAAGTAAATGTGGTTTTCCATTTTCAAAACATTTGTTATGCAATCACAAATAAGATTTCATGTATAACACAGTGATTTGCATGCAATGACAGAAACAACACAAACATGTTCTCATATAATCATAAACATGAAAATAATGAACATGTAACACATATAAACACATGTGTTATTAATTATGTGTTGTCATCATAAAAAACCATAAGCTCTCTAAGATTGTAAGGTTTGGCTAACCCAATGACCACCTATCAACAATCTCAACAAAATATTATAAAGTTTATAACGAGAAATTTAAAGTATATATAAATGTCATACCAAACAAATAATGTGGTCATGCATGCTAATAGGTCTCTGAGTGTTCAAACTCTCACCCTTTTCAGATGTCCGATTTTTCTTGGTCGTATCACACTTTTTCCTATAAATTGGCGTGTTCCACTTCTCTAAAAGACCATCCCAAATTATATCCCTCATTCAATTGTTAAGACAAAATCATCTATGCACCTAAAACGCTATTGTGTTTTGAAGTTTAATAAAAAAACATTAAAACAGGAAAATAATTAGAGAACAACTTAGGATGAAAACACAAGGCTTAGAACCTAAATCCCTAACATAGAAAACCTACACAAAACTTAGAGTCTGAATCCTCAACATAGAAAAGCTGAGGAAAACACTTAGGTTCTTAGGAAGTAGAAAATTTTCTAGGTCAAACCACCCAGATGCAGGAGTAAACGTTATTATGCCTAAAGTGTCTAAGAGAGTTGCTGAAGAGAATCGAAACACTTACAACTGAACTTAGTTTGAGTTGAGCAATCTAGGTGTGGTAGTCTAGTATCATGAGTGATGTGAATACTCAAAGGAAATATAGGCATGGTAGTTTAGTACCACGAGTGGTGCGATTACTCAAAGGAAATCTAGGTGTGGTAGTCTAGTATCAGGAGAGATGTGAATACTCAAGGAAATCTAGGCGCAGTAGTCTAGTACCAGGAGTGGTGCGAATACTCAGACCACGAGTGGTGAGAATACTCAGTTGTAATCTTGTGAAGATTATAACGGAACCCTCTACGGAGGAGATTGGACGTAGCTTAGTTGGAGTGAACGAGTATAAAAATACTTGTGCAATTATCTCTTCTCTTATGTAAATGATCCTCTTGCAAAAATTTGTAGTTGTGTTTTATTTACAAATACAAGAATCTTCCAAGCTAAACAATTATATTTCAAAAAGGAGGTTCTTACAAAATGCTGCAGTACATATTTATTGATTCAATGCATATTTATTTAGAATTGTTGATGCTTTATGGATTTTAAAACATAAATGTAAGTATGGTTAAAAAGATGTTGTGAAAGGAATTTCTAAGGAGAAGTTCTTGTTATTGTCAGTAGTTTGATGTATTGATATAATACTCCGTATTAGGGGTTATCTTGACACTCTTAATAACCATCCAAAGGGTGGGGTATGTCATGAAGAGTAGTAGGAGGTCCTTAGTCTAGTGGTTGTTTCTTGATTATAGATATTTGACATATTAACCTTGGTGTGTGGTAGCTTGATGTGGGCGGGCTGTTCCATCACACACGAATGTTGAACCTCTAAAGTCTTATATCAATACATGTATCTGGATGGTTAAGTCTAGAGTCAATGTTTGTATGCTTAAGACTTATTTAATTTATTGGTGTTTAACTATTGTTTTATAAATAAAGTGTATGTACGTTCTTTGGTAAAATTAGCTTACTTTTCTATTTGTATTTGTGTATTTGACTTGTTTTCTTGTTTTCAATGATCACCTTAGTTATGTGAATTATTCTTTTTTTTTGGCTTAATACCGCTTATGGTCCCTTGTTTGGGGAGTTATGTTCAATTTGGTCCTACCTTTTTATTTTTGTAACAAATGATCCTACCTTTTGAAAAAACTGTTCAATTGAGCCCTTTTTGCTAACGGCGTCAAAAATTTAACAGTAGAACTACCACCGTGTCAATTTTGAATTTTTTATAAAAAAAAAATTTACACGTCAGCTTCATCTTCCATTTTTATCAGAAGAACAAGAAGGAAGCCAACACCCCCGAGGAGTTCCACCTGCTCTGTGCAATGACTCTTTATCTGGCAAAGGAGAAAAATCTTAAAACTCGAAACAGCTTAAAACCCTACAAAAAATTATTAAAATAATAATTATAAGAGGAATGAATAAAGTTAGTAACCTGAGCTTGATGTTCCGGATGGAAAGGGTGAAAAATCGAAACATTCGGCGATTAAAACAGAGACAATGTGCCGATAACACGGAAATTTCTGGATTCCATAGAACCTGCTCGAAAATTGTGGAACTGAAGAAGCTTCACGCTCACATCGTGAAGTTATCACTGTCACAGAGCAACTTTTTGGCCACCAAAATGTTGGATCTGTGCGCAACTTGGGTCACGTGGATTACGCGACCTTGATATTCCAAAACCTACAGGACCCAAACGTGTTTTCTTACAACGCAATAATCAGAACCTGCACTCATAATCACAAATATTCTCTAGCAATTTATGTGTTCAGAGAAATGCTGAGACATGCAACAAAATCAGCACTGCCAGACAAATTCACGATCCCTTTTGTGATAAAGTCGTGTGCAGGCATACCAAGTGTTTGAGGAAATGACTGACAGAGACGCAGTTTCGTGGAATAGTTTAATCTCGAGGCACGCGAGGCTGGGGGCGAATGAAGAGTAAATACCTATTTAATTCCTATCAAGGACAGAAACGTGAATGGGTAAACAAATTGGGGAAAATTTGAACACCCCACTCAGATTTATTTTATGAGAAACGCAACTGGCAAAAGAAATTGGGGAAAATGACTCCTTCAACCCAATAAGGAGAGAAAAACCCTAAATATCTAAGAAGCTGTGTGGAGGAGGAAGAAGATGTGTGGAGGAGGAAGAAGGAGTGAGGAGGAGGAAGGAGACGGCGGCGGCGCAGTAGGCATGAAGTAAAAAAAAATTCTAAATTCACGTTTAATGGAAATGGAAGATGAAGCTGATGTGTAAATTTTTTTTAAAAAAAATTCAAAATTGACACGGTGGTAGTTCTCCTGTTAAATTTTTGACGCCGTTAGCAAAAAGGGCTTAATTGAACAGTTTTTTCAAAAGGTAGGATCATTTGTTACAAAAATAAAAAGATAGGACCAAATTGAACATAACCCCTAAACAAGAGACCAAAAATGGTATTAAGCCTTTTTTTTCACATGTTTTGAATGATTTTATTACATCTAGATATGTAATGTCATTTCTTTTATATATATATATATATATATATATATATATATATATATATATTAATTTCATATTTTTATAAATAAGTGTAATGTCATTTATGTATTTTTTGATTTAAGTGTTTCTTGTATATTAAAAAGTGATTGAACTTTATTAGTAGTTTATACTATTAAATTAGGAGTTACATTTATAAAATAATTTTATAAATGCTTAATAATTTTTAATTTGTTTATCTTGTGTAATCTTCAAAATTTATGGAATAAATACTTAATATTTTTTAATTTGTTTATCTTGTGTAATCTGTAAAATTTATGGAAGAGGCACATTTTACAAAAATTAAATAATGTTGGTTGATGTGCGCATCCTAGGACTACTTATTTTCACTGTCACATATTAAGTAAATGCCATTGTTGAAGTCATATATTACATAAATCAGTTATTATAAACTATTTTAAACGTGTTCAATTTTAACGTTTGAAAAATATTACATCAAACTAATATACTCCTATTCAACACTTTGAATTTATTGAATGAACCTTAAACATGGCAAATATTTAGGAAATACTTTACCATTTAAATCATTTATTGAGAAATTATAAAATTAAAATCAACAATTCATATTTTTATATATATGTTTTTTTGTTAATGCTAACTTTTCTTTTTTACGAAGACTCAATTACATAACAATTCCAACGTGGAAATTAGCATCTACATGGCACCAAATTACACAATGAGGCTCTCATTCATTCTCTTTCAACTTTATCAATAACTGCTTATGCTTCAATAAAAAAACCCACCTCCTTGTCTCCATAACGAAGCTGAATACCTTCGATGGTCTCAGTCAAACCTAAGAAGAACCTGTTGTCGAAATCCATCGAGCTTTAGACCACCGTGCTTTGAAGTCAGCTAAAGGGTTTGCATTGAAGGTTGCACTGTTGTGGAACATTGAAATCTAGGTGAGTAAATGGTGCCTCGTATTCTCATTACTAGACTATCTGCGTCCTTCACACACCACAGAAGCATCCAATTCCAATTGGGTTCTCTGCTGCAACACAAGCACAATGCTTTTCTTTTTAGGTTTAACACATTCACCTCTGGTGGGGACACCCGCAAAGGTGACACCTTTACCGTGCTTTACCTCATCAACTCATGTGGGTTGTCCCTGGAATTGGCCAGGAAAGTCTCCAAGAGTGTGAATTTGAAAACCCCAGATGGTCCAAATGCTGTTATTAACACTCTCAAGAACTATGGATTCTCCGAAACTCAGGTTGCAAAACTTGTCGAGAAGAATCCCCGTGTGCTTGCTGCAAAGGTGGAGAAGACCCTTTTGCCCAAACTCAAGTTCTTCCACTCTATTGGGGTTCCCAACACTGACTTGCCTAAGATCGTGAATGAATGTCCTTCAATCTTGCGGAGGAGTCTGGGAAAATGCCTTCTGCCACGATACGAGATTATCAGGAGTATAGTTCGTGACGATCTGGAAGTTGTTAGAATTTTGAGAAAATCTCCAGTTGGTTTCATAATGTGTGACCTAAAGAAATGCTTGATTCCAAACATTAAGGTTTTGAGGCAGTCTGGGGTTCCTCAGGGTTCAATCTCTCTGCTGATGGNCAACTTCCCCTCTGCAACATTGGTGAAGCATTCCAGATTTGTTAAAGTTGTCGAGAGAATTAAGAAATTGGGGTTTGACCCTACGAGAACAAGTTTTGTCATGGGTGTCCAAGTGCTTTTAACGATGCGTAAAGCGGCATGGGAATCGAGATTTGAGATTTATAAGAGGTGGGACTGGAACAGGGAAATAGTTCTTCAGGCGTTTCTGAAGTATCCCAATTTTATAAAATTGACCGAGGAGACAATTACGAAAAAAATGACTTTTCTAGTTAAGGATATGGGTTTGCCATCATTGGAAGTTGCCGCATATCCTCCAGTTCTAGTCTACAACTTGGAGAAGAGGATTATCCCTAGATTCTCAATAATTAAAATCTTGAAATCAAAAGGTTTGGTCAGGAGGAGTTTGAGTTTTGGTTACTATATGGGCATTAAGGAGAATGTTTTTTTGAAGAAATATGTCGATAGCTTTAAGGAACATTTGCCTCTCTTACCAGATGTCTACAAAGGATTGATTCATCGTGATAATGTAATGTAGACTTTGAAGGTATACGCAGGCCATTTTTCTAACTTTAAACTCTTCTATTTCAGTTCTAAAGTGAACTTAAGTTCTGTCTACTTTTGTTTTTTGTGTCGATATAGTGAGTTTTATTTTGCTTAAATAGGATGGAATTTTGTTCAGATTTATAGCATATGGATTTTATAATCAAATATATAAATCTACTTACTTGCGATATTCAACTTAATTATCTTGATTGTTTATCTATTTTGCAGTTTCAGTCAAATAAAATTGCATAAGTTATGCTAGTTTTACAATTCTTTAATAAATGAATTTTGTTTAGTTGTCTTCCAGGCCCAAGCTTACTTCTTTTTTCAACTTGAAATTTGTCACTATATCTTGTCATGTCAGTGCATACTGTTATAGGAAGTCATGGATACGTATAGTTTTGAACTTTTCTCAACTTCTGGTTATCTTTTCAGTAGCATATACTGTTGTTTGGAAAGATCGAGTGTCGTGCTCTTTCTCATTGAATGAAGCATTTGCCTTAGGCAAAGGTTTTAGCAGAAGAGATGTTAAGGCACAGCTTTGTTTCCTGAAGTTTTTTAGGAGCTGCTTCTAGTTTAAAAGGTTGCACCATCTACAAGTATTATGGAGTGGGATGTTTAACCCATGGAAACCAGAAGTTGAAGCAGACCTGTTATTGCAAAAACCATTTCATGTGTGTGAAATGTGAATGGTATTCTTGGGAGGGAGGGAGTTTTGGTAAGATTTACAGCATATTGGTTTTATAATAATGTGAATGGTAAGATTTACACCACTTGGTGATTTTCATTTTTAGCATCTTTGTGTCTTGGTTTATTAATTTCTGTTGATACAACAGAGCACATTAGAAGAAGTGTCCCTATGTTTTGCAGGCCTGGGTTAAATCTGATGAACAACCCTATGTGCTTTGGCGTAACAGCAAATTCCAATGCAAAATCACTAATTTTTTTGTTACTTGCTTTCCATTAACAAGTTCTTGGTAAATAATGTTTATTCTTTTCACCTAATTCTTTACTTTTATCTTTAATTTTTCATCTGAAGTTTAGCTTATTTGGTTTATAAATTAAGGTTCTTGAATCAATGAACTAATACCGAGATGGTTAAGTTTATTGTTAGTTCTAACCATGACCATAATGTTAGTCAGCCACTATTTATAAACAATATAAAGAGGTTTACACCAACTAAATAAGATCAAAACAGTGGCCTCACTTAAGCATTATAAAATCTTAACTTCCCAAGCAGCGCTAAGTTAAACTTTAGAGTATGCAATTGCAAAACTTAACTAATGCACAACTTTCTCAATTGTTAGTTTGATGCTACTGATATGTATGTTGTTGGAAGTTTTACATCAATTAGTGATAAGGTCAAATAGAGTATATAAATGAATACAAACTTCAAAGTTGAATAAGTTTAAGAAAAAAATAGCTTCCTAATTGTATAATATAAAAATCAATTTTAACTTCTGGATTGCATAATCCAATAGTCATTTTTGTCTTTCAGATTGTACAATTTGAAAGTCATTTATGATTATCAAGAAGATTCTTTTGCTTTCAGATTATGTAATCTAATATTTCTTTTAAAAAAGAAATGACTTTTCTATTGGGTAATCTGGAAATTATCTTTTACTTTTGGATTGCACAATTCCAAAATGACAAAACAAAAATATTCTTATTTATAGGAATGCAGGACTAAAGATTAAAGTTATGGAGTTGCAGGAAGAATTTGCCCAGTCATTAGCTATCTTGGTCTTAGGCCTGATACCTGCAAAGAATGAATCTAAGAATTTAGTGCTGAAAAGAGTGTACTAAATTGAGTATTAACAACAACATTAGGTCGCTGAAAATTTTGGTAATCGTTTTATGGGTAAAAGATTATGCCAAACTTGTTATTTACTTCTATCTGTTTGCTATATTGACTGGAATAATAACATTTCTAGATAGATAGGGTTGACTAATGTGGAAATTTTCATGGGAAGAAAAGAATGATGTCAAATTTGTTCCTGGGTTTGTCATTATCTGCAGGGACAATTACTCGCATAGGTTAAACCAAACAAAGATTCCCTTTCATAATTTTCTGAAGCAAAAAGGTATTCTCAATTATTGCCTTAGTGCATCCTTTTAGTGATTTTAGTTTAATAACATTTTTTATTTTCTACAATTATGAACTTACAAAGATATTTTTTCAACTGAAGTGGCATTGTCCTGATACCTGTGAATTTTATAAATATATATAGACATTCATAATTAATTCTATTGTAAATATATGTTTCGAAAAAAATTATTCTAATTCTGAAAGCTAATTCAAATTATAAGTTGTCATTGAAATATTATCATGTAAGCAACCATTCCGAGAACGTTCAACTTCAATTTTAACATGCATTTAAAGAAAAGAATAACTTATTTTACTCCAAGCGATGATTTTTTAATTAATTGCCACTGTTTGTTAAATCTATTGTTTCTTTCATCAGCTTTTAACAAAGTCAAAATCTCCCACCGGTTTCACTTTTCTCCTCAATCTTATGAAAAATATATAGTTTCTTCCGTAAGTTATTTCTTAGTCACAATTCTTACCAGTGTCCCTCAATCTTACTGCAAAATGCGTTATTGCTTTCATTATCTTCTCTTAAATTAACAGTTTCTTCTACCCTTCTGTCAGTCAATCTTTTTGGGAAAATATATTGTTCCTTTGATGAGCATTTCACAAATTAACAAGTTCTTCCATCACTTTGTCACTTAATCTCATTACCAAAAAAGAAAATGCCTATTCAAACAAATCCCTGGAAAGTAGTTCAAACATTCTTGAATTGTTTAGTGGCTGTAGAGCATATTCAAACAAATCCCTAGAAAGTAGTGCAAGCATTGTGATAGAATATTAAGGGTATATGAAAGAAGAAAAAATAAATGAGGGAGGGTTAGGAGGGAAAGGCGGTTTCTGTCACTTAATTAGTTAATAAGGACGGAAAATGAGATGTATAAATTGGGGATTGGTTTTGTACAGGGGATGATTCTTTTTGTATACTTTTAGGTATAAACTGGATATTTGTTTCAATGGAGGGAGAGTGCTTCTTTTAGGAGGTTGAGATTGTCATTGTTCATTCTTTCATTAATAAAATGCATTCTTTCGGTTTTTCTTTTTGTGTGAATTGCAAAGTGTTATCGAATTCTTGACAAAAGAAGTTGTGTAAATAATTAATTATTTAACAGAATAATCGATTATCATTATTTGATTTAAGGTTTAATACCTATTTTGGTCCCTCTTTTGGGAGGGTTTGTTCAAAGTGATCCTCCCTTTTTTAAAAAGTTCACTTAAGTCCTAACTTTTGCAAAAGCTGTACAAATAGGTCCTTTTTGGTAACGGCGTTACAAAACTAACGACAGAGTTGCTTGCGTGGCCAAAATTAAATGACATGTCAATTAGTCCAGTTAGGTGGCAAACTCAGCCAATAAGAGACTGCCACATGGCAATCTCCTTTCCACTCAAGAAAAACCTAGAGGGTGAAGAGCAGAGTTCACCAGATTGTTGTTCTTCAGTTTGTTTATGGTATTTGAATCAAGTGTCAGTGTAAATTGAGAAGAAAAATCAAACTTTTGGTGAGCGTTTTTGGAGTTATAGGGATTGGTTTTATCTGATTCTTTCTTCTCCGTTATAAAATCCATAATCGTACGTTGTTTCCCAAACCCTAATCCCCTTTTTGATTCATTGCAATTGCTTACAGTGAAAAAAGTGGGCTCATAGCAAATGATGATGATGACGCCAAACTTGAACCTGGAACCTGAAGAAGATTTCAAAATCTGCAGCCAAGTTGGATCAAATGTATTGCTGCAAGAAAAACCACAAGATTTTTTGGACAACACCATAAGATTTTTGGGTAACACCTCACCGGTTCCGATAGGGAACTTGGTCTCCATTCTTGAAGGGTTGTTGAACACCAAGTCAATGAAAAAATAAAGCCAGAAACTTTGAACCCAAGTCTTTATAAATTCTTTATTGCAGACACTTTTCATACTGGATATATATTCTTTTCTATGCGATTGCAAGTTTCTGGTGCCTTAAATCCCTGTTACTCTTCTTCCATCACCAACCACATATCAAAATCTGCACACACCTCCGCCGTAATGGAAGAGAGCATAATTACCTTTGTTTTATGGCATGGAGGATAAAGTCCAATCCCTCCAGTACGAACTTCATGGGGGCTTATGCACTATGAACGCAATTTCATCAAGAATCTGTGTTGAAGCTGGTTGTTGAATCCTAAATTGCCCAAAAAATCACAACTTGATTTTACCCCAAATCCTAATTTTATTTTAACCCTAATTTTTACATATTCCACGTCACATTTAATTAATTTTTTAAAACATATAACAATGTCACATCAGCTTTTTGTTAACAAAGTTAACGCCGTTACCAAAAAGTACCTATTTAGACAGTTTTTGCAAAAGCTGGGACTTAAGTGAACTTTTTAAAAAAGAGAGGACCATTTTGAACAAACCCTCCCAAAAGAAGGACCAAAATAGATATTAAACCTTGATTTAATATTGTCCAAGTTGCGCAAATAATTGAGTATTTATCAAGATAATCGATTATCACTTTTTGAAAACCTCATAATGGTCGCAAATAATCAATTATCACTTACGATAATCGATTAACACTGACAGTTAGGAGTTGACTTTTCCGTTTCTGACCCTTGGGCTATATACACATTTTACTAAACTTCTTAGAGTTTTAATTAAGCCATTTGAGAATATAGAAAAAGTTTGAGGAATTTCTCAAGTGTTAGTATGCTTGAATCGAGTCTTGTGAATTGGAGAAGCTTGCGCTTAATGTGTCTAAAGTCGAAGCGGTTCTCTTCAATTTGATTGAGCTGAAACTCTTCCGTTCGTTTGTCGAAGGAAGGTGTTTTCTGTTCTTTAATATTTGCTTATCTGATTGTAATTTGTAAACTACATTTTAGGGAACTTGAGATTTAAGACTGATAAAAATATATTATTGAGGGCTTTATGATCCCTCTCCTTATCTTCTATTTATAATGAAAACACAAAAGTACATGGAACACCAAGAGTCTACACTAGACTACCAGGTACAGAACTTGGTACAACTCATTAATCATTCTGCAGACTAGCCTAAATGATGATACCTATATGTAATGATTTTAACACTCCCCCTCAAGCTAGAGCATACAAATTGTATGTACCAAGCTTGGAACAAATAAACTCAATTTGAGGTCCCCTCAATGACTTAGTCAACACATTTGCGAGTTGGTCATTTGATCTAACAAACTCGGTACATATTTCTTTTGACAATAACTTTTCCCAAACAAAATGACAATCAATCTCTATATGTTTAGTTCTCTCATGAAACACTGGATTTGATGCAATGTGAAGGGTAGCTTGGTTATCACAATACATCTTCATACTCTGGATGTCACAAAAGTTAAGCTCTTGAAGGAACTACTGCACCCATATGAGTTCACATGTTAGTGATGCCATTGCCCTATATTCAGCTTCAATTGTTGGTCGAGCCACTACATTTTGTTTCTTACTTTTCCATGAGATAATGTTTCCTCCAAGGAAAACATAATATCCAGTAGTAGATCGTCTATCAATAGGAGAACCTGCCCAATCAGCATCACAATATCCTGATACCTGAAGGCTTCCTTTCTCTTCATGTAACAGCCCATGCCCAGGAGCCTTCTTTACATACCTTAGGATTCGAATGATAGCATTCCAATGGCCAACACATGAGAGCTTGCATGAACCGACTAACCACTCCAACAACAAAAGATAAATTCGGCCTTGTAATAATGAGATAGATTAGTTTTCCAACAAGTCTCCTATATCTCTCCGGGTCGCAAAATAACTCACCTTCTTCGATTGTTAATTTTTTATTTGGGTCCATATGACTGTCAACTGGTCTACAATCAATCATGTCTGTTTCTTGCAAAATATCCAGGGCATACTTCCTTTGGGAGATTACAACTCCATCTTTTGACTGAGCTACTTCAATGCCTAAGAAGTATTTGAGGCTTCCAAGATTTTTGGTTTGGAAATGTCTACACAAGTACTCCTTCAATTGAGATATTCCAGCAATATCATTTCCTGTAATGACTATATCATCAACATATACTATTAAGTAAACACATTTCCCAAAGAAAGATCTTCAATGTCTTCTTGATGAATTCTTGGAGCGCTTTCACAGAGATCACAATCTGAAACAACAAAACGAAATTGTTAGAATAACCAAAGTCTCTGTGATTAACAGAATCACGTCTATTTATAGTTTTCTATGAAACAGACGCTCATGTAGTCGACTTTACTATTAATACAGTCACTATCACCAGACTGTTATAACAGTTAAAGCAATTAGTAGCAGCCAAACCAACCAAATTGATTACGCATTTAATTTAGTTGACTTGCAATTAATGCTTGACTAAAGAATCAAAATAATGCTTGAGTAAAGAATCAAAATATAGTCATTATAGTTCACAAGCATTAACATAATTTCAAAACATAACTAACTAAGTCGAATTCCCTGCGCATGCAGTCAACTTTAACACTTCAAATCAATTTTGAAAATCTTTTCATTGCAAAATTACTCATAGCACTGCTTTTGAAAATATGTGCAAAGTCACGAGTTTTAATCGACTTACTTCATAATGAAGTCGACTTAAAACTTGCAGTTTTGTCACACAATATAAGTTCAACCAAGTGCATGTGGTTTTCTTTTCTAAAACATATGTTATGCAATCACAAATGATATAACATATAGAAAATCAGTGAATATGCATATATATACAAAAATCAACACAAACATGTTCTTCAAGATTTCATACACAATAAAGATTTGAACATGTAACACATATCAATACATGTGTTATTAATAATGTGTTGTCATCATAAAAAACTAGAACACTTTGAGATTAAGGTTTAGCCAAACCAGTGCTTTCCTTATCAACAATCTCAACATTATCAAAATGGGTTGAATTTTTTAAATTTTACGAAACAAGATGAAGTTAAACGAGGTTGACGATCTCCAAAAGGTAAAGTTGTCATAGTAGCTACAACTTTTGTTGAGTCAAGTGAAGTAATATAATGCATGACAATTTTAGAAGTTTAATTTATTTTTTTATATGTAGTACATGGTGCTCGATGGATATCAAGTTCAGACAAGCTCTAAATTGGAAAGGGGAGGTCAATCGGTCCAAACAACCGTTGAAGATAATTTAAAACTAATTAATAGGATAACAGTTATTGATGAAATATTAACATTTATATTAATAGCTATTAATGGTCAGTCAATAGGTTTGATGGCCATAAACTCAAATTTGATGTCGAAATAAAGACACATTTTCATGATCTAATTATTCTATACCTCCTTTAGAAACATAAAGTGTCTTGTGCAGATCAACCAATGCCAACCAATTTGGAATAAAATTCTGGAGAAGCGTGGACAATTGTAACATAGAATGCAAACTAAAATAAGAAGACTCATCCTCCGTCCTAAACAATAGAAATAGTATATAAAATAGTTAATACTTTTTCATACTTACACTTATTGAATTGAAAAAAAGTACCTTTAATAGATAATTAATTGTCCATCTAAATAGTCTAAACAAACAATTAGAGTTAATATCAAAATGAAAAACGTGAAAAAAAAACTTAAGAAATGAAACTAAAGTGTTATTCGGTTTAATAAAAACATTTCTCATCAATTTTATTATTTCTAGTTATAATTAATTATTTACAAGTTTATGAAAAGAAAAATAATTTAAAATGCTATCACTAACTTCATTGACACACATATGCTCCAAAGAACAAAAATTTTAAGAAATTAAGTGAGTCAATTTTTGAAGAAAAGACAAAGTACTTGACCAACTAATAGTAACACTTTTAATTTTATTAATATAATTTATTATTAAAAATAATAATGTACTAATAAATTTATTACTAAAAATAAATTAATTAAATTATCTTTTAAACACGAATTGTGAAGAAATGAATCATTAAAAAAAATCCATTTTAATTTTACAGTTGTATATTTTTTATTTCAATTCTTTAAGACATTCTTAATTTTTTTTATATAAAAAAAAAAAAACTGTCCAGGGAATAGTTGAAATCCAACCAGTTGGCAGAAAGAAAAACTCTCAGGAAGGTATAATTGGATAAAAAAAGGAATAGTTGGGTCCCAAATTTTTTGGTTTAGTAGGAAAAAGTTCATGCCAAACCCCATTGCATAACAATTCTACCGAGAAAACTAGCCTACATTGCACCAAACTACATTGAACAGCACTTGTTCATTCTTCTCAATTTTATAACTACGCATTCTTCTTAATTTTAGAGCTACGCATTCTTCAATCAAAACCCATTTGTTTGTCTCCATAATGAAGTTCTTCATTGCCCCCATTGGAGCTTCAACCATCTTGCTTTGAAGTCAGCTAAGGGTTTGCATTGAAGGTTGCACCGTTGTGGAACGTTGAAATCTAAGTGAGTAAATGGTGTCTCGTATTCTCATTACTAGACTATCTGCGTCCTTCACACACCACAGAAGCACCCAATTCCAATTGGGTTCTCTGTTGCCACACAAGCACTATGCTTTTCTTTTTAGGTTCAACACATTCACCTCTGGTGGGAACACCTGCAAAGGTGACACCTTTACCGTGCTTTACCTCATCAACTCATGTGGGTTGTCCCTGGAATTGGCCAGGAAAGTCTCCAAGAGAGTGAATTTGAAAACCCCAGATGGTCCAAATGCTGTTATCAACACTCTCAAGAACTATGGGTTCTCCGAAACTCAGGTTGCAAAACTTGTCGAGAAGAAGCCCCGTGTGCTTGCTGCAAAGGTGGAGAAGACCCTTTTGCCCAAACTCAAGTTCTTCCACTCGATTGGGGTTTCCAACACTGACGTGCCTAAGATCGTGGTTGGATGTCCTTCAATCTTGCTGGGGAGTCTGGGAAAATGCCTTCTGCCACGATACGAGATTATAAGGAGTATAGTTCGTGATGATCTGGAAGTTGTTAGAATTTTGAGAAAATCCCCAGTTGGTTTCGTAATGTGTAACCTAAAGAAATGCTTGGTTCCAAACATTAAGGTTTTGAGGTAGTATGGGGTTCCTCAGGGTTCAATCTCTTTGCTAATGGCCAACTTCTCCCCTCTGTAATATTGGTGAAGCATTCCAGATTTGTTAAAGTTGTCGAGAGAATTAAAAAATTGGGGTTTGACCCTACGAGAACAAGTTTTGTCATGGGTGTCCAAGTGCTTTTAACGATGCGTAAAGCGGCATGGGAATCGAGATTTGAGATTTATAAGAGGTGGGACTGGAACAGGGAAATAGTTCTTCAAGCGTTTCTGAAGTATCCCAGTTTTATAAAATTGACCGAGGAGACAATTACGAAAAAAATGACTTTCCTAGTTAAGGATATGGGTTTGCCGTCATTTGAAATTGCCGCATACCCTTCAGTTCTTTCCTACAACTTGGAGAAGAGGATTATCCCTAGAATCTCAATAATTAAAATCTTGAAATCAAAAGGTTTGGTTAAGAGTAGTTTGAGTTTTGGTAACTATATGGGCATTAAGGAGAATGTTTTTTTGAAGAAATATGTGGATAGCTTCAAGGAACATTTGCCTCTCTTACCAGATGTCTACAAAGGATTGATTCATTGTGATGATGTAATGTAGACTTTGAAGGTATATGCAGGCCATTTTTCTAACTTTTAACTCTTCTATTTCAGTTCTAAAGTGAACATAAGTTCTGTCTGCTTTTGTTTTTTGTGTCGATATAGTGAGTTTTGTTTTGCTTAAACAGGATGGAATTTTTTTCAGATTTATAGCATATGGATTTTATAATCAAATATATAAATCTACATACTTGCGATATTCAACTTAATTATCTTGATTGTTTATCTATTTTACAGTTTCAGTCAAATAAAATTGCATTGAGTTATGCTAATTTTACAATTCTTTAATAAATGAATTATGTTTAGTTGTCTTCCAGGCCCAAGCTTACGACTCTTTTCAACTTGAAATTTGCACTATATCTTGTCATGTGATTGCATACTGCATACTGTTATAGGAAGTCATGGATACGTATAGTTTGAACTTTTCTCAACTTCTGGTTATCTTTTCAGTAGCATATTATACTGTTGTTTGGAAAGACTTTCTCATTGAATGAAGCATTTGCCTTAGGCAAAGGTTTTAGCAGAAGAGATGTTAAGGGCACAGCTTTGTTTCCTTAAATTTTTCCGGAGCTGCTTCTAGTTTAAAGGGTTGCACCATCTACAAGTATTATGGAGTGGGATGTTTAACCCATGAAAACCAGAAGTTGAAGCAGACCTGTTATTGCAAAAACCACTTCATGTGTGTGAAATGTGAATGGTATTCTTGGGAGGGAGGGCGTTTTGGTAAGATTTACAGCATATTGGTTTTATAATAATGTGAATGAAACCATTTGGTGATTTTCATTTTTAGCATCTCTGTGTCTTGGTTTATTAATTTCTGTTGATACAAAAGAGCACATTAGAAGAAGCGTCCCTATGTTTTGCAGGCCTGGGTTAAATCTGATGAACAACCCTCTGTGCTTTGGCGTAACAGAAAATTCCAATGCAAAATCACTAATTTTTTTTGTTAGTTGCTTTCCAATAACAAGTTCTTGGTAAATAATGTTTATTCTTTTCACATAATTCTTTACTTTTATCTTTAATTTTTCATCTGAAGTTTAGCTTATTTGGTTTATAAATTAAGTTTCTTGAATCAATGATCTAACACCGAGATGGTTAAGTTTATTGTTAATTCTAACCATGACCATAATGTTAGTCAAACACTATTTATAAACAATATAAAGAGGTATACAACAACAACCCATCATGAGTGACAAATTCTTTCTACACTTTCATATTTTTGTCTTGCACAATATGAAAATCATAAACAACTTTCAGATTGCACAATCCGAAACTATTTTTCTTCAGAGAAAGTCTTTTGGATTGCATAATTTGGGAGCCAAAAATAACTTCAAAGTTGAATAAGTTTAAGAAAAAATAGCTTCCAAATTGTATAATTTAGAAATCAATTTTAACTTCCGGATTGCATAATCCAAAAGTCATTTTTGTCTTTCAGATTGTACAATTTGAAAGTTATTTTTGACTATCAAGAAGATTTTTTTGCTTTCAGATTATGTAATCTCAATTATTGCCTTAATGCATCCTTTTAGTGAGTTTAGTTTAATAACATTTTTTATTTTTTACATTTAAGAACTTACTATAAAAGATATTTTTTTTCTTGAAATGTTGTTTGTACCTTTTAAATCATAAATATTTAACTTTTTCTCCCTAAAACCTTTATTTTTTTTCTGCCCTGGACTAAAATTTCAACTGAACTGGCATTGTCCTGATACCTGTGAATTTTATAAATATATATAGACATTCATAATTAATTCTATTGTAAATATATGTTTCGAAAAAAAAATTCTAATTCTGAAAGCTAATTCAAATTATAAGTTGTCATTGAAATATTATCGTGTAAGCAACCTTTCCGAGAACGTTCAACATCAATTTTAACATGCATTTAAAGAAAAGAATAACTTATTTTGCTCCACGCAATGATTTTAGTTTATTGCCACTGTTTGCTAAATCTATTGTTTCTTTCATCAGTTTTTAATAAAGTCACAAAATCTCCCACCAGTTTCGCTTTGCTCCTCAATCTTATGAAAAATATATAGTTTCTTCCGTAAGTTATTTCTTAGTCACAATTCTTACCAGTGTCCCTCAATCTTACTGCAAACATGCGTTATTGCTTTCATTATCTTCTCTTAAATTAACAATTTCTTCTACCCTTCTGTCAGTCAATCTTTTTGCAAAAATATACTGTTCCTTTGTTGAGCTTTTCACAAATTAACAAGTTCTTGCATCACTTTGTCACTTAATCTCATTGCTGAAAAAGAAAATGCCTATTCAAACAAATCCCTGGAAAGTAGTGCAAACATTCTTGAATTGTTTAGTGACTGTAGAGCATATTCAAACAAATCCCTAGAAAGTAGTGCAAACATTGCCTTAGTGCATCAGACTTTGATTAGGACCGTATTTATTTTTCAGACTAATGGCATATGCAACAGGAATACTCCTTGAGATTTTGAGCTCAATTTGGCTAATTTCATATTTTGATGCCATAGTTTATATACAATATGTTGATTATGGCATGTTTTATGATTTATATGTGAAGAAATTCTGGTAACGTAATGTTATAAGTAGTTAAATATGATAGGCATGATGTGTGTCTAGGACACTCATTAAGACCTTTTTGCCTCATTAGTTTAATTTAAAACATTTCAGATTGAACAAGTCACAGAAAAACGAGGAGTATCATAGTCAAAACTTAAATATGTACAATTATGTATATGCTATTTTTAATTGAGCATGTTGCAGGTTTCTGAAATGATCGATATTGGAGTGATGAGGTATTTTTGGGAATGGAAATGCATTACCCTGAAGAAGGAATCTTTCTCGCCAGGAAAAACACAAAGTTGGAAAAAAAAAAGTTCATATTGGAAAGTTGTAATCTTGATTAAACTCCTTTTGTAGTAAATGAAAAGTTTTCGAGAATGATGGTGATGGGAAAACCAATATAACTCAGTATGAAAGTTATTTGACTGTCTGTTTCACTTGACTGCAGCTATACCAAACTTCATCTACTCGTCATGTTTGACACGCTTTGGTGTAGATAAAAGAGTGTTGAGACATTTATGGAAATATTGGAAGTTATGTTTATAGTGATTGGAATGGTACTTGGTGAACTGATAAGAACATGTCACTTCAATATCACTAACATACCAAACAGTTAGATTAACTAAGGACAAAATGTAGTTTGGTGTTGTGTATTTCATCATCTGAACTTTGAACAATTTCGTATGAATGCATGCCTCTTAATGCTTGTTCAAGATTACTTAAAACATACGTTTGAGTGAATGAGGGGAGAAAGGTGGCAAAAAGAAAATTAGATGAATAAAAGTAGAGTTAGCATATCAATTAACTGGATCAAATGGTTGAAGCACCTTAAGGCTATTTTACAAGGAGTCTATAAGAATAACGCACTTTTTAGGTATAGAAGCCTACTAATTTGTTTATTGACACCAATGGTTTCAACAAAATTCCACTGCTCAACGATGAAAGCTCCCTCAAACTGCTCATTATTGACCTTTATCCAGTATCTACACAAAGAACAAAATAACAGATACAATTTTTTAAGAACTTCCAAGAACAAAATAACAGAAGTTAGATACAATTGTTTAAGTACTTCCAATCGTTTGCGTAGTAAAAATTTGAATAAATTATGAGTGAAACTCTAATTCTGGTAGAAATCACATGCTTAAGGGTGTGTTTTTTTTAAGATGAATTTAAGAAAAAATGAGTTCATGGATTTAAAGATAAAGTTTGTTCCTTTTAAAGAATTTAGAGATGAAAGTGAATGAATTTAAAAATAAAACTTCTAAAAGATTTGATGGATGTAATAATTAAAAAAAATTAATAGATTAAAATGTTAAATTACTTTTTTATCTTTATAGTGATTATTATTATTATTGTTATTTTTATTATTATCCTAAAAGAATGCAACATAAAGGCTAGGGAATCAGATTCATTAGACAAATGATTGGGAACCGGTTCCATTAACACACACAAAGGACTGGAAATCGTTTCCAGCTATACGGAATCGATTCCAATTATTGCTTTTCAAGGCGCTTGTCACCTTTCAGCGCCAATTCTGCAATGCCAACGGACACCACCGCAAGTCTAATCATCATGAACTGCCTTGGTTATCACCTTGCTGCACAACCCAATCACTCCTCGAGCTCTTGGAAGCAAAA
The DNA here is from genome assembly GCF_000741045.1 of Vigna radiata var. radiata. Lineage (NCBI taxonomy): Eukaryota > Viridiplantae > Streptophyta > Magnoliopsida > Fabales > Fabaceae > Vigna > Vigna radiata. Next base: position 158,233 of record NW_014542359.1, on the reverse strand, counting down.
GCAGCACGTGATTTTAAAGTGGAGTTATTTTTGTACAAACTCATCACCCATAAATCTCCTTACATGAAACAGAATCGCATAAAGTGCTAATTCCTCGCAAATCTACGTCTTCTATTTTGTGTGAACAGCAAATCCATCCATAAGAACACAGTCTAAAACAACCAAGACTGTGTTTCAACTGGCGAATATTATAAGCATATATGTCCTTCGGTGTAGTTTATCCATTTCCTGGTTGATCAATAATGATTTGGGTAGGTGGCAAATTGAATCACACGACATACTTCCTCTATATGTACAATAGGTTGAAATGTGATAGAAACACACATAATAAATGTGTACACAATTCATGACAACTTCAAAAGAAAGAAATATTATCACTTCACATAATGCTTTTTGGAGTTTATACATAATGATTAACTTAAAGCAAAATGGCAACTACAGTGAAGCCAAGTCAGTTTTCATCATCTCAACTCTCAAGCAGACAAAAATGGCTGCAAAATTAGCAGTCATGTAAGGAAGAGAGTGGTTTCAGATGACATCTGTACAAGTACAACATGAACTGGTTCACTCACCCTGACTTCATCCTCCAAAAAATTGTGTATGATATATCCTTGAATAACCATCTTGAACAAGAAAATGCTTCATTGTCCAAATGAGCTATCTCCAACTTAATTCTCCCATCAGAATTCATTATCTTCTCGGATTTGAGGCAAAAGAAAAATCTCAAGACAAGCTTTGAACATATATGGTATTTGATTGGTTACAGAAATTGAAACAATGCCGATTGTACATGCTGGTTAAGTCAAGTGTGGCTGTCAATCCTACGCTTGAGTTGTTTCTGGTGCATGGCCTTCAGAACCCTTCACCTTTTCAGCATCAGATGGGCCAGAAATATCCTTCAGAGACTCAATTTCCATGCTGGCTGTGCGGCTCTTTCTATTTCTTCGATCCTGGAAGTGACATAGAATAGATGTCTGGCTTAAATTAACAAATCCAATAGAAGTGACTGATGAAGAGTTCATGTAATATCCAGAAACGCATACATTCAAACATGCACATACAAAACCAGAGGATCCATGGAATTCAACATCTAGTAACTGGTAACTAATCATGAAAGGGGCATGCATACAGGCAGATGAATTCTGAGAATAAATTTAGAAACATGTTATTGATTACTAGTCATTCAAAAATATCAAGTTAAAAAAATAATTCCACACAGAGAAGATGCTTAACACACTAGAATTACAAAAAGGCTATTGAGTTAGTGTGTACTCCCAATGATGTGCCAGGTAGCAAGGAGCGAAACAAACATCAAAAGTCCCAAATTGTGATAAAAATTCAGATTCTGTAGCAAAAGTTAAATATGAGAAGATAAGACAAAGAATGAACCTCTCGGAATGGATATTCATCGGCTTCAAGCATTCTCACAACCTGACTCATTTTAGGCCTCTTTTCTGCTTCAGGATCAACACACTTAAGTGCAACCAGAAGAGATCGCTTTAAAGCACGTGTTGATGGTTTCACTTCAAGCCTTGAATCCACAACTTCCTCGGCCCTTCTCGTCCCCACCATCATCTTGAGCCATTCAACAAGATTCACCTGTAATGAGGATAATCAAAATATTATCAGCTATACAAAAAGCAAAACAAAGATCACTTCTCATGCAAAAGGCACTGCTTAAGTAATCCATACCTCATTAGCAGGACGTGAATAGTCCACAGGATCCCTTCCAGTAACTGCTTCTAGCAGGAGAACACCAAAGCTGTAAATGTCACTCCTCTCATTTAACAAACCCGTATTGGCATATTCTGGTGCCACATAACTGAAATTGGAAACAGGAGTAAGTTTTCATTCATGCAATCCTTTAAAAGTATCTGTAAAGTGGATACCAAAACATTTTACATACCCAAACGTTCCCATTACTCTAGTAGTAATGTGACTTTCTCCTGAGTCCAAAAGTTTGGCCAAACCAAAGTCAGAAACTTTTGCATTGAAATCTGTATCAATCAATATGTTGCTAGACTTGATATCCCGGTGAACGACTTTCGGTTCTATTGCTTCATGTAAATAAGCCAGTCTGCCACCAATAACAGGATACAGAGAGCTTAATCAGTGGAACTAAGCCTAATGTTGAAATTGCTAAAGTTAAGTAACCAATGGAGCAAGCACCAACTTAAAACTATGGAAAAGATAATAATCTAGGCAACAGGTCCCTTGTGCCCTATATTTAGGGATTTAACAATGGACCAGTGGAGCAGATTAGCAGAGAACACATAGCTGTGTTGTCCAGAATCCTAGTGGAGCAAATAAATTGCACAAGACATGACTATATATCCTACAAAGTAGCAATATCAGCCTTTACTCTCAAATTACATTGATGACATTCTTTGGTACACATTAAAAACTGATTGTTTAATTTTGATACACTAACAATGTGACAAGTTTAACATGGTCAACCATTTAGAGATCACCCTAAATATGAATTTTAAAATAGTTATCACAAAATGATTTCACTGCAATTTTTCATAAGTCAGACAAATATAATTCATACTGTCCTCTGTTTGAAGTTTTCAAATAGAACTTACGCTTTGGCTGTGCCAGTTATAACTTTCATCCGTGCTTCCCAGGTAAGTATCCCTTGTTGGCTCATAGCCCCATGTAGCCATTGTTCTAAGTTACCATTGTTCACATATTCATACACCAGTAACCTGCAAATCAGATGGCAACCACACTTATTAAGAAAAGACAATCAAAAGAGCTTGCTTCGGTTCAAATTTTCAACAAAAAAGTAAGACTAAGGCCATCACAAAAAAGTTAGTAATGTAATCCAGTATACAAGGGAATATTTGCATTTGTGATATTTTGATACATTAAGAACACCAAGTTTACCTGTGAACTCCTTCTACGCAATAACCAAGCAAGCGTACAAGATTTTTATGTCTCACATGGCCAATAGCTTCCACTTCCACCCTGAACTCTTTCTCTGCTTGTCCCCTGTGAATTCAACACATTATGCAATTATGGAGCAAGTTCAAAGATCATTGGTCCATCAAGAAATATCAGCAATAGATGACAGTCACAGGATAAACCACCAAGTGTTCTTACAAGTTGTTAAGAATTTTCTTAACCGCCACCTCGGATCCATTGATCAATCTTCCCCTGTAAACAACCCCATATCCACCCTCACCAATCACATTTTCTGGAGAGAAGCGACTAGTGGCAAGTTCCAGATCTCTTAGTGTGAACCAGTGACCCCACCCAAGATGAGAAATTTCTGGCAAGCCAACTAGAGGAGAGGCAGTTACCACTCCACCAAATGCCAATGCAGACTGCTTCTTAACAGTGCCGGAGCTTCCTTCTTCCCCTGACATTGAACTAAATCCTCTCTCGTGATGATAAACTGAGCTGCACTGACTGATATTATCAGCATCGCCTGATTTGCTTTTGCGCAAATGAACTAAGAACTTGTCAGAATTGTTCTCACTTGCTTTGTCTTGAACAGGAATAGCTACACTTTCTGCTTGATCATAAGAAGTCTGCACCCCAACCTTGTCAACTCTGATGTCTTTTGAGACATGCGGTATTTGTGACAAAGAGAACTTGTCCAGAGATCTCCTAGACTTTCTCCGAAACATCACCCATACAGATAATGCACAAAGAATCAGAACTATAAAAGCACCAACACCAATCCCAATCAAAACCCATAATTTCAATCCCAGAAACGAAGTCTTCTTCGATAATTCCACGTGCAAAGAATTGTTTGCTGACATGCTTGGATCCAAAAATTTGTCAATCAAATATGTCCACCAAACTTTTCAGCGTACAATCAAGACATTCCCACCTGAATGCAAGAACATGGTTAAGTATTCAACATTCCAATTTACAGCCAATGTTCAAGTTCATGCAGTAAATCCTCATAAACCAAACAAAAAACAAAATCAGCAACTCATCTAATCACCAGTTCCACCTTATTTTTTTTTTTATCAAAATCAAACATAGTCTGGCTGCAGCATTTAAACCAATTTGCGGGAATTCAGTTATTCTGAACCAAAAACTATTGCAACACTTCAACAAATCAGAAACCCATTTGCGATCACATCACTCCGATCAGAAAAGCGATAATAAATTTACAATTTATAAGGAAAATAAGGAGCCCTCCACTGTCTCAAGCAATTCTAATCACAACAAAATATCCAACAAGACTAAAAAAGCAAACTTGTAAAGCATCACTAATAATCAAAACAAACAAAAGGCAAACCCAAATGCCAATTTTTCCCAAAAATATACAAAAACAAAAAAGTGGCTCTGAGAGACGCAAAGGACTCACCTTTGTATTGATCTATATCACCCTCCTTGATCCTCTATCTCCAGCACCCACAGGGGCAACAAAGGGCCTTCTCTCTGAACCCAAACAGACCCAATGAGCATAGATAGACGCAGCAATGGCAGAACAATAGAAGAAAAAAACACAAGAAGCCCTATAAAACCCAGATGCTGCAAAAAGATGCAGAGTCTGATATGCAGTTAGCTATAGTGGATTGTGACCTCAAGTGGGTCACAACTAAACCCAAGGCAAGACCAATATAACAGGAAATAAATAAACAAAAATTGATAGGAATGCCAGACAAACGTACTATTTTTATGAAGAAAAAAAAATGCAAGGAGAGAGAAAGAGTGAAAATGGCTAGATTTTGGTGTAGGAAAAAGCAATGGTGGTGGGGAAAACGGTTGGTGGGCACTGTGCTTCAGGATGAGAGCGGGACCTAACTAGCTGGAAAGGAAACCTGGTTTGTAATGGAGGAAACCAGAGAGAGAGAGAGAGAGAGAGAGAGAGAGAGAAACAGTAAAGGGAAAGCAAAAATGTAATAAACAGGTGAAGCATTTATAGCTGGAAGCAAAAAGTGTATTAAATAAGCTAACAACAAAAGTAGAGTGAAGAGAGAAAAAGAGGAGAGAGAAATAAGAAGTGGGTTGATGAGAGAGAGAGTCAACCTCAATCCAACAGGGTTGAACTCCAAACCAAATCTAGCTTCTTCTGAGGTATACTCACCAAACTGTCCTATTTGTATGAACACAAATATAAATATTTAATAAAATGCTTACATTCCAAATCTTAAAAGCTTTTTAATTTTCTGGTGATAGAAACTTTAGAGTTTGATCTTCAGATTTCTCATTTTTTGCAAACACTCCTTCAATACTTTTTCTTATTTTCCATTACTAAAATTTAAAAGATGAATTTTTGAGGTATTAAACTTATTTTAAGAATGTAACATCTTTTTAACATATACTTTTTAAACACGTGTGAAAGAATAAGTGGACTGTTTCATAGCATATTGGTGTCTAAAGTAAGATTTAAAGACTATTTTTTATAAAGTTATATTTCATCTTATATAAAGAAATGAATAAACTTATATAGCTTACACTTTACTATAAAGGAAACTATATTTGATGAATCTCTTGGTGTTATTTTTAATAATACTGATAAATGTTTACTTTATCGGCTAAAAAGAAGGAAGATAAGAAGAAGAAATAAACAGTTAAAAAATTATGAAAACAAGAAATGATTTAATAAACAAATATGAATGGTGGAAACAGAATACATGATAAATATTTTAGTACCTTAAAAGCATTGTATCATGGCATATCTGTCCTTTGCACAATAATGCTGATGCAATTGACTGTGGAATTTGGATTTTGGACACATTATGGTGAAGGGGTCACAGAAAATTTTGACATTTTTTGAAAGTGTAGCTGGCATTAACGTTTATATTCTGACCTTTTGTTTTGGTTCTTGCAGATCGCAAATTCTACTAGTGGGAACATTTTTAGTTTGTTTCCTTCTACTGATCAATGTGATAGCTCTGCAACTTTGCAGGCTTAGCCATTACCTAGGTTGATGATGATTCGATTGCACATGCAATATAATTAAACGGAAATTAATTATGTTTTTGTTTCCAAAATTTTGAATATATTTGACTTTAATTTTTTAAAAGTTTAAAAGATACAGTTTCAGTTTTTTTTTTAATTTATTATTCAGAAGCTATTCAAATTTAGTGTCTAGAGATGGAAATATGTTTATTTAAATTTTAAGCAGTAAATTAGCTTTTTATTTTAAATTTAGAGGAGTGAAATTGATTCAGCTCAATTTCTGTGAGTCAAAACTATGATTTAGAGAAACAAATAGTTGAATCATTAAGGATGTAGAAACCAAATTTGAATAACTGTACTTTTATAATAATTAAATGATAAATCAATGGGAGCACAAATAAAGTTTATTAAAAGAAAAAGACAAGCTGAATTGAGGTCATTGATAGTGTATAATTATAAAGTTTGTACCCACAGATTTCATTGTTCTAATGGAAATTTTATTGTTAAAACGTGTGGATTTTAGTTTCAATTATTGGAATTTAGTAGTGCTGTGTAATAATACATTAATTGAAGAATAATTTGTTACCAATTAAAACATTAACACTAAAAGTTATTAAAACTAAAGACAAAGACTATGCTTTTGATTGAGAAAATTCTGTCATTTATGTCTTACAAATATTTCAAAATATCACGACCCTTAATTGCAATTGAGTCCATTTATTTACCTTTATTAATTAGTTAGTAAATGAGAATTAAGGTATAGTATGCATTACCTTTTGTATGTCTATCAAATTATGATCCAAAATCCAGCTTTAAGAGAAAATTTTCAATACATATTTACAAGTTTAATAAAAAAAGATATTACAACAGTTTACAATTTTAATTAACTTAAATCAAGTATTTCATATTATGTTTAATTTTAAACTTTTCTATAATAAGTAATATATACTTTTAGCGTATATAACATTTATTAATATTTTTTGTCCTTTTACATAAAGTCTACGTTAAAGAAACAAAAATGTGAGTTTCTACTGAGAAATATTTATGATATTTAAAATAAATATTAATTATTTTTAATGTGATTTAAAGAATAATGTATATTTAATAATTTTTTAACTTACGCATTAAATATACATGATTATTTGTCTCTTTTCACATATTTAATTTATCGTAATAATTAAAGTCAATTTAAATTCATATTTTAATTATTATTTTGACTGTTTTTACATTAGTTTCATTATTATTTGAATTCACTCCTTTTTTGAATTCAGCGAAATTTTGAAAGAGAAAAAAATGTTTATATAATTAATTTATATGATTTTATACTATCTTAAAAATATTATAAAAAATCATAAAAATACATCTATATGCATGTTGTTTTTATTCTTAACTTTCAGTGAAAATTGGAATTAGTTCCTCTTCAAAACTTTGTTCTAATTTAGTCACTAACATTATAAATGTATGAATTTAGCTCTTTTAATCAAATTTGGTTAATTTTATTTGATGTTTCAAACGCGTTTCTTAATTAAGATTGAAGCAAAAATGTGTCAAAGGGCATAAACAACTCAAATGCTATCATGAAACATGCTTGAAACATCAAATAAACTTAACAAAATTTAGTTTAAATTTACACATTTCTAAAGTTGGAGAACTAAATTAGACCAATATTTTAAAAAATGATTAATTCCAATTTTCACTAAAAGTTAAAAAACCAAATATATATATATATATATATATATATATATATATATATATATATATATATATATATATATATATATATATATATATATATATATATATATTATTGTGTTGACAAGATTAAATTAAGCATTCTCATTAAGTAATAAAATTATAAAATCTTATATAACTTAAAACTACTTAATACTTTATGAATTATTTTATTTAATATGGTATATTTTTAAATAGAATTAAATAATAATCACAAAACCATATGTACGTGAGTACTTAATTTATCTAAAATTTAGATATACATTTTTCAAAACAACATTACATATTTAATAATTTAGCTTAGTGAATTTCATAAGCTAAGGAAATGTACTGTATGAATTATTATTAAAAAGAAAGGAATTAGGGTGCCATTCTTTTATTATAAAAAATAGTAGAATGTGCCAGAATGTTTTGACTGTGAAATCAGAGTTTTAAATTCCAATGGTCTGAGAGGGTTAATTTTGTCAATATGGTTTGACTAAACCTAATCTTTTTCTTACTCAAATAATTGCAACATTGGATTAAACAATTGAAACCTTTTTCGGAGTATAATGATGGCTTTGGAGGCTGAAAAAGTCACCAATAGAGGAAGAAACACAAACTTTCATTTTAAGCATAACTTTTTATTAAAGTATGACCCACACCCAACCATTGCAACTTTTCTTTCCTTTCCCAAAATTAATTTGCAACTCATTTTAGATTAATATCTTAATCATCTTTATGGCAACATCACACTAATAAAAACTTTCTTTAAACCCTAATTTTCTCCCCAAATTATTGAATTTTATTTAATTTCTTTATGCATGTTTAGACAAGCTTATCTTATCAAAATTTATAAGAATAAAAATAAAAATAGAGGTCAATTTCTCTTACAAATTAAAATTAGTTGGTCAATGTTCTAACTATACTGATTTACAACTTAAAAATAATTGTTTCTTATTAAAAAAATATTACATGTTCCGTAACAAACATTCTCCTGTAATTTCTTAATTATTCTTACTAGTTAACACTTTTCAAAGTAGTTTATATATAAAAGCGATTCTTTTTATAAATATTAAAATTACTTTATTTAAAAAATAATTTTGATTTCTGTATAAACTAATTTTAATTTAGAAAATACTCTTTTTCTTAAAAGAACATCAAAATAGTTATCCAAATGCTACGAGGACAACAAAACAAATTTGATAGGAAATATATATTCAATCTTATTTATACGAAAACTTATCAAATTAATATTAAACATTGTAAGTAAGACTTTTATCTGATTTAATATCAAAAGACTATATAAAACTCAATGTAGAGAAATAAAAATTGAATTACATTTACTTAAAAATATTCTCATCAATTAAGTTGATATACATATATATATATATATATATATATATATATTAAAATTAAGTAATTGGTTCTTAAATTTAATTGATATTTCATGTTGTCACTTTTAGGTGATAAGTGCATTTTACCTCATTCTCATTTCACAAGTCTAAATAAAAATAAAACACTTAAATCAGTATTAATGTCAAAGGTTAGGTGCAACTATTTTCTCCATAATAAAACAAAAATGGTGAAATTTGGTGAGTGACATTGATTTGCTTTTAGATTTGTAATTAGGAATTTGAAAAGCAGTCAAGTCTAATTAGTCAAATTGTTTAACTTGCTAGAAGGTCAGTCTAAGCTTCAAAATTTTAAGTCTAATTTAATTATGATTTAATGCAACTTATTCAAAGACTTAGTTGGCCAGACTATTTTTACAAAAGGATAATTTATTTTATTAGTTTAGCATAAGTGTACTTATTAAATCAGGTTCAATTTTAAGTTTGGGTTAAAAAATATTAATTAAAGATTTGGATATCAATTTATTTTATCTTAAATGAAAATGTTATTAGTAATTCTTAATTTTTAACAGGAGCGTTTTGAAGAATTTTCGTTCACACATAATATTTTAAGAATTCTTTAATATTTATTTATCTTGCTAATTTTTTTTTATCAATAAATAATATTTAAATTTAAGTTTAAATATAATTTTAGTTCCTATTTTCATATCTTTTATTTAATTTGACTTTTTTTAATAAAGTCTCAATTTTCATTAATTTGATCATTTTTAATGATATTTAAATTGTTAATAGAACCTTGTAAAGGATCACATTGTTTGCATTATGTATTTTGTGTTTTCTTACATTCCTCGTATAAGTAGATTTTTTATTTAATTGAGATTATGGTGAAAATTGTTTTTAGAATTTTTAAGAACATTTTTCATTTATACTATTAGGGTTATCGACTTTAGAGAAGATTGTAAGATCTTTGAAATTCAAAAGGTAAATGTAAGTCTTGGACCATTAGATTAAGAAAATTCAAAATGTAACAAGTTGTAACAAAAGTTATACTGCAAATTACAATGCTGTCAACTTTGACATGATTTAGTATTTTACTTATAACTTTTTGTACTGTTTAGATATTGAGTTGGTTCTTTTTCCATTAGAAATTAGACTCAAAAAGCTTCGATTCGAGTATTCATACACGTATTTTCGATTTCGGGAAAAGGTTCAACTGAGTTGTCGAAGTTGTGAAAGTAACTTCCACTCGCTGGCAGATTCGCTTGAGCAAATCGACACACTCACTAGGCGAGTGACAACTCGCTGGGTGAGTAAAACTTTTTCCCGACATCAGAAAAAGTTTTTTGAAGACTTTTTGACTCGTTAGGCAAGCCAAAACACTCGTTGGGTGAGTGAAGCAATGTGTTTTGGCTTATATAAAGACGTCATAGGGGCTTAAGGAAGGCTCAGAAATGAACTTGAGACCAGAGCACCGTAATTTTGTAGCAGTGAAGTCTTGAAGTTGAGTTGGAGCTATGAGAGCAGATTATAAGCCAAGGAAACGTCTGCACGAAGCTTTTGTCAAGCAAGTTACGAAGAAAATCGTAAGGGGAGCTAACCTTAAGTGTTTTTCGTCTCTATGAGTTTCTGAGCCATGAATATGTTATGTTTTCGAAAATACTTATGTTTTGGGGTAAAAGTATGGTTTTGATACATGTATGAATCAATGAATCATGGAAATGGGCATATGTTTGTAAGGGAAGCTAACCTTGAGTCTTTTGGTTCTGTATGCTCTTGATTCTTGAATATGTTTAGGATTTTGATTATGTTTATGGTTTTAGAATGAAATTATGTTTATAGTAATCGTTGAACGGTTTGAAATGAGGATATGCCTCTATTTTGATGGTTTTGAATATGTTTATGGTTTATGAAGAGATTATGTTTTTATTAGGCGTTTTAATCGGTGGAAGGTTTAGAAAAGAAGGTATGCGTATGTCTCAATGATTCTGAGTATGTTTATGGATCTAGAAAGAGACTTGAACCAATCAATGTTTATAGAATGAGATTTTATTTCGTTTTTGGTTGAATTAGTATATTTGTTGAGATTGTTGATAAGGGAAGCTCTGGTTTAGCTAAACCTTACAATCTCAGATAGCTTCTGGTTTTTGATGATGACAACACATTATTAATAACAGCATGTGTTGTTACATGTTCATTTGTGTTACATGTTCATTACTTTCATGTGTATGATTACTTGAGAACATGTTTGCATTAATTCTGTCTATCTGTGCAAATTTACCAGGTTCTACATGAGATATCATCAGTGATTGCATAACATATGATTTAGAAAAGAAAACCACATGCACTATGATTGAACTTATATTGTGTGGCAAAACTGCAAGTTTTAAGTTGACTTCATTATGAAGCAAGTCGATTAAGACTCGTGACTTTGCACAAACTTTCTCAAATAGTGTTGTGAGTATTTTTGCAAAGAAAGATTTTCAAACCTGCATTGAAGTGACAAAGTCGACTGTATGCGCAAGCTACTCGACTTAGTTAGTTATGTTTTGAATTTTTGTTGATGATTGTGTTGTATAACGACTATATTTATATCTTTGACCAAGCATTAATTGTTAGTCAACTGAATTAAATGTGCAATCAATTAAGTTGGTCTGACTGCTACTAATCTGTTATAACTTTTTGTGGTTAATCGACTCTAATTAGTAGCGTATTCAACTTGAGGAACATTTGTTTCATGATAACTTTATAAATAGATGCAAGTTTGATTTCTACAATGACTTTTGTGAATTTAACAATTTCATTGATTCTTTTTAGATTTGTAGAACATGCTGAAGCTCCAAGAACGCGTCAAGAAAGACTGTGGTGATCATTCTTTGGTGGTTCCTTGAAGAGTAAGTGTTTGTGATGAAAATCAGATTGATCATACTACATAGTGAGGTGTTTGAAACGAGATCGACTACTTCTCTCAATCTTGTGAAGATTGTGGTTGCCTTGTTGTGATTACAGTAAGAGGACGTGTTGCGTTCTGGGAACTTTGAGGATTGTTCAAAGTGATTAAAGACTGCAGGAGAGTGGATATCTTGCTACTGTTCTTTGTGTGTGTATGCCTATATTTTGGTTAGAGGGTTAGAGAGGTGTTTTATATTTTGACGTGGAGTTCTCTATAGAAACCTTGTTGTAAAAACCTTGACCATTATAGTGCATTTGCTTCCAGGTACAGGAAGGACACTGGATGTAGGCAGTTTGGCCGAACCAGTATAAAAACTGCGTTTGAATCTTCTATCCCTGAACTCTTTACATTTCAAGTCGACTTTATATTTCACGTAGTCAACTATTTCTACTGCACTTGAATCATATTTTTCCTTGAGTTTCAAGAAACTTTTGAAAGTTCTCTCTTATACGAAAAAGGGTTTAAAAAGACTTTGATTTTTATATTTCACCAATTCACCCCCCTATTGGTGTTGAAACTAAGCCATTCTATTTTCAACAACATTGACGATGATTATGTGAAGTTTGTGACGATAAGATGTTTGTACTGTTTATCCGCGTCGTTCATAAATATGTTAATTTTGATGAGGATTTTGAATGGTTATAGGATTCCGATGAGTCTAAACTGTTGTTATGAAGTGAGTAGAAACTGTGTATGATTTTGGGTATCGAATTAAAATAAAATCTGATGATGGAAATGAAATTTATAGAGTTAAGACATGAATCCTTGATGTATGGTAGTCTTTTTTATATCTGTGATGATTAAGGATGAATTTCGGATGTCTGGAAAGTCTGTATGGTGAAGGGAATCGTCGGATTAGACCAAAAAACAAATTTTTGTGATTCTGGAATGGTTTATTTTCTTGAGCGAATGAACCCACTCGTTGGAGTGAGTTGTGCAGGGTAGATTATGTGTTTTTGAGGTTTTGGGGGTTTTGGATGTCCGTTTTGGACGTTCTTTAGGTCGTTTTGGGGGGTTTTTGATCATTCCAAAGTCAATGGTGAAGGTTTCCAAGATGTTTGACTTACCTAAATAAGGGTTTCAAAATGCCATAAGGAAATTTGTGTTGTTATGTGATGTTTTTCATGTTATAGCGTACATGGTTTGTATGTAAGTGAGTTATTCTTGAGATATGATTAAAGGTTGTAATATATTGTATGCTGACATGTGCATTTATGAATAGAAAGTTTGGAAAAGATTTCCAAGGAGAGAATTCTTGTTGATTGTATGTCAAGTGTTGTATGTATGAATGTAGGAGCTTCGACTTAGGGGTTCATTCTAACGCTCTCAATAGTCTCAATCTCACATAGAGATAAAAAGATGTGGTAGAGAGTGAGAAATCCTTATCCGCGGATTGAGTAAAGGTCGGAGTAGGAAAGGATTAAGCTTGTGTGGTAGTCGTGAAAAAGCTGGCAGAATTATTACTACAAGTGTAGAACGTACTAAGAGTTTGACATTCATACGATTGTTCGCATGAGTCAAGTCTATGATGTTTATGATACGTTTGTTTCTGTTGCATTAGCTCACCCTTGCTTTGTCTGTGGTCTAGTTGTATATCTTTGTGTTGTGTGTTTTCTTTCGGCGATGATCATCCGATGGGTGTGAGACAAACACTGAAACTTTGAAATATTAGACAGAGAACTCAAGAAGAAGAAAAGAGTGACGTTACATATGTAGCTAACATGTAACTGAGCAACTAGACATTCATGTCGACACTACCTAATGGTCTTAAAATACATAAAATAAATTATAAGAGCCAAAACTTTTGTCTTGTAAGTTCTTTCACAATCCTATTATTCCATTTGATTTAGTGAGTCAATAACATTTTCATATGCCAACTAAGTCATGTGAAAAGTTCAACTATATTGAACTTGACTGCTTCTCAATTACTGAAACACAAGAATATTATGCTTTCTGATACTAGAATTGTGTTTTACTACATCTCAGTCTGTTTAACAAATGCATCGTACTGTCATTCAAAACACAAAAACATAAAAACACAGTTCACAATTCACTGCATTGAAAGAATAAAAGGTTCAATTTTTTTAAGCTGAACTATAAAATAATATAATTAGTTTTTAGTAGAAAACACTTTAATTTTTAATATAGTATGAATAATTATAGTTTAGTACAATTTGCTTAATTATGCCCAGCCCTAGCTATTAGAACTTATGTGTCAAGACTCTGGCAAGTGTACCGAATCATATCAAGTAATATAAATGGTAAGACCAAGTATCATTTTCCCAAGAGACTCACGACACTAAACATTTGTGCTTTTTCTTAACTAATTAAGACTATAAGAACAATGTTTTGGGGATTTTGAATGCAAAACGATAAAAGTAAATATGCATGCAATTCGATCAATTGAGGCTAAACACTAGAATGAATGGATGAAGTTGATAATATGGGATGAATATGTTATTAGGGTTTAAATTTCACCTAATCACTCTCATGCATAAACGAATTCATCTTCTTCATTAATGCTAATGCTACTTTCTAATTTACTTTAAATCCGATGTCTCAGCGAAGAAAACATATCCTTAATTACTAGTTTACAATGTCTTGTCTCCCTAGCAATTAATTTTGCATTACATACGCACAAAAGCTTAAAGGCAACCGACCCTCGTATCCCTATGTCTAGGCAATACTGCTTTTGGGAGAGATTTCCCAGATCTAGAATTCCCCGTATGTGTCCATATCGACAAAATCAATTATCATGCTATGAATGAGTTAAACAAAGCAAGCATAGAGTATATAGGAAAAACCCTAACAATTAATGAAAGAAACATTTATAATATAAATCAATTCAAATACAAGAGAGTTTAGAGGTTACATCTTCCCCAATAACAAATAAGATTAGTTCTCCACCGCCATGGAGAAACTAGGTGTACAATGGAATGGAAGAGAGAGAAAAACCCTAGAAAGAGAAGAGGAGAGCTCCTGCATCCCCAAATCTGCCCCTAAAGGGGTGAAAAACTTGTTTCTGTGCTCAAGCCATCAAAAGATACAAACCCTAAGGCATATGAGTCTTAAATAGATCATAAAAATAACAGAAAACAGGTCCAAGCCCACGCCGCAGGCGCTCAACGCCCCACTTAGGGCGCCCAAGTGCGAAACAGGAGAAACTGGCACTCAACACCCTTAAAAGGGCGTTCGGGCGGTGTTTGCGGCACTCAAAATGGCGCTCCGCGCCCCTGTAGGGCCCTCGGGCACCAACTGCGATGCTAAACTGCACTTTGGTTGACTTTTCTGCATTATGGTTGACTTTTCTACACTCTGGTTGACTTTTCTGCAATTTGGTTGACTTTTCTGCATTCTGATTGACTTTTCTGCACCCCAACCATTTGATACTTTGACTCTTCTTTCAATTCATTGCAATAGCCTACAAAATCAACGGAATTTAGTGATAAAATCATCAAGTATAACCTCAACTCTTTTATTCACAAAACCGAAGCAAAAACATGAGTTAAAACAAGTTTTTAAGTCAAAAAGGGTGCATTTAATATCAAAATTGAGTCACAGATAACAGTATTTTAAACCGTTATCATTACGCAATGCATGGTGTCATAAATTTGAAATTATTAAAAAATGATAACTAGAGAGTTAGGGTTGGATGCATGAGGCCCAAGGTAAATGTAAATGGTCAACATATTGTGCATACATACCTATGCATAATACTTGGCAAATGAGGAAAATTCTGGATGTTCATATTTGTAGTAGGTAATTCAACATTAATATAATAAATTTCAAGTGGTTGAGTGACACATTAGAAAGGTCTTTAAGAGAAAATCAAAAGTTAAAGATAAATGATATAGTAATAAAGCTTTGAGAAAATGGAATACAAATGTGTCAATATTTATGGCTCGTAGCGCAAGGGCAATGACATTAGACCAAGTAGAAGGTTCATTTAATAACCAATTTAGAAGGACTGATGATTATGCACATGAGTTATTAAGATCTATCCTTGAATCTACAATTAAAGTGAAAGTGTAAGATAAGGACGACAAAACAATATTCTAGAAATTTTATACTTGTTTGAAAACATGCAAAGATAGTTTTGTGTCATGTAGATCCTATTGATTTGGATAAGTTCTTTTTGAAAGGAAAGTATGAGGGTGACTTTTTAACTATCATGGGTTGAGATGTTAATAACCAAATGTTGCCATTAGTCTATATTGTTGTTGAAGTGGAGAACAAAGAAAATGAAAGTTGTCTTTGGAGTTAAAGATTGAAGACCTTGGGGTCTTGAAGTATTTGGGTCATGAACATTTATGTATGACCAACAAAAGGTACTTCTATTCATTAGAATTTTCATCATTATGTATGTTGAGATTGTTGATAAGGGAAGCATTGGTTTAGCTAAACCTTAATCTCACAGTGTTCTGGTTTTTGATGATGACAACACATTATTAATAACACATGTATTGATATGTGTTACATGTTCAAATCTTTATTGTGTATGATATCTTGAAGACCATGTTTGTGTTGTTTTTCGTATATGTATGCATATTCACTGATTGTCTACATGATACATCATTTTTTATTGCATAACATATGTTTCTGAAAAGAAAAACCACATGCACTTAATTGAACTTATATTGTGTGGCAAAACTGCAAGTTTTAAGTCGACTTCATTATGAAGTAAGTCGATTAAAACTGGTGACTTTGCACAGATTTTCAAAACTGATTTGAAGTGTTAAAGTATACTGCATACGCAGGGAATTCGACTTAGTTAGTTATATTTTGAAATCTGTTAATGTTGGTGAACTATAACGGCTATATTTTGATTTTGTGTTCAAGCATTAAATGCAAGTCAACTGAATTAAATGCGTAAATGTGGATTGTCACATGACACTCTAAGAGTGAAGAGTTTTTAGGGTTTCTTGTCTACTTTAGAGACACCTTTCTCAATAAATAGAAGTGCCTCCCTCCTTATAAAATCACTTGATGAATTTGAATGTTATTATGCCAAAATATGTGCAAACATATCTTGTGTCAAGTCAAGGCTAAAGCATCCCATGAGGTCCCTCTAATCACCCTTCTCTAGAGTTGGCCCAACCTCTCCGGAGATCCATTAAACACCTCCATCCTACCACAAATACTCACCAAAACATCACCAAAATTGTGAGCCCGCCACCATATCCATAACTTTCACACCAATTCCATATCCATAACTTCATCTTTGTACTTTGGTCCAACCTAACTCAAGGAGGACGTTATCAGTTAGTTTATCTAAAAATTACATACATTCATGTTCTAAACACATTAAAATTAAACACCATTCATGATTATGTCCAAAAAGAAGTTATTGATCTATAATATGTGAATATTAAAGAATACTGAAGATCAACTTACTGATATCTTCAGCAAACTCATGGTTGAAGAAAGATTTGAATATTTGAAAAACCTTTTGGGTGTGAAACTTATTAAGTGAATGTTTTAATTCAATGTGTCTATTTCTCTCCATATAACATCTAGAATTAAATGTCATAAGACATATCGTTTAGAGATGTCATGCTCAATTGTATGGTCTAAAACACACTACATATTGCATGCATAACAGTGTTTAATAATGAGCCCAATTAAATGAATCAATAAGCATAGTCTAGGTTAAAAAATAATTTCAAATTTCGCAGCCTCAACATAACCGTACGACATACATTTATTGAGATATGATGGTAATTATGACTCGTTGATCACTGTTCCCCATAAATCCTTTTCTCCCTAAAAAAGTAATTGCATTTTTTAAAACACAAAAACCAAACTTGCACTCTAAGTCTCTCACATTTTCACCCAAAGACTTTTTCATTTTGAGAATCTCCCAAGCACTCTGTATTTTGATTGTGGCATTGTTTTTTTTTATTATTTTGTTTTTGTGTAGAAACTTTGTATCATAATTAAATTTTTCGGGTGATACTCGTAGTGGATTAGTTTTTATTTGGTTTAGTAATTTGAATAAAATTAGTTTCAGAATATTAATGGATGTTTTTGAAAGAAAGTTGATTATAAACACAAAAAGTGGTTTAAGGATATATGCACATTAGACTTAAGTTATAATAATGGTTTTGAATGATATTTGGTTGGTGCAAGTGTTGGAAATTTGACTAGTAGTTTAAGTGATGAATTTAGTGATTAATTGTTGTGTGGGAATAAATGGTTTATGACAAATAAAGTTTCAACATACGCATAAAATATTTGGATGTTTGTTGTTAAATATATGTCATATATGATTTTTCCATCTATATTTCTGTGATAATGATTGCTTAATATAGTTATGTACTAAGTTGCGGGCGTTGGGCATCACCTTAATTATATATTGCATGTAGTAATGAAGCTATTTTAAGTTATGTGGTTTTTTTATAATATGAGATGAAATATGTGTTATTATGAATGTGATGTCTTCATATATGATGTGATTGTGCGGATGAGAAGTGTGCATCTTGGCTAGAGGTGGGGAGGCTCTAGGAGCTGACCATGAGGGGGCTCTAGGAGTTGATCCTAAGAACTCCAATTGTGGTCTCTAAAAAAGTAGCAGGGAGTGAAGAACTCGATGTAACTGTATCGAAGGTGAACTTTGCCAGGGAATCTCTCTAGGAGAATGGTGGGAAGTGGCATTTGTGTACTTCATTTGTAAGGCTCAAGAAGGAATAAGGGAAATAGGCTCTATCTCTTGGGGAGCAGGAATGAATAGTGGTTTTAGCTCTAGAGGTGAGTTGATTTTGGATGGTAAGCTACGTGTGAGGGTTAGGTTGATGATTGAACCTCTTGGACCGAGTCTACACGTGGATTCATTATTGTTGGATGATACAACAATAACTGTTATTTAATTATGTGTTATTGTATGAATTAACAAAAGATTAAATGAGGCGTGTTATGACATGTTATTATTATATATTTGTAGGTTTAATTATCATGTTTTCTTTTAAGTTAACTCACCCTTGCATGTTAGTAGTTGTGGTTTTCACATATGATGATCATATCTCTTGTGTTATATGTAAGAAGATAATGTTGCAAATGATGGTTCGAATGTACAATAGTGTGGATCTTGGGGATTGTTTTGGAAAAACAATTTCTTTTATTTCGGATGTATTTTGGATAAATATTAATTATTAAATACTTTTACATGTTTTCTTATTGTTTGAAATAAATGTTATTAATAGAACATTTATTTGATGAAATAAATGAACATTTTAACTTTATTTTATGATGCAAAATAAATATGTTTAGAATATGCATTAAAAAAATTTCTAAATTTTTAGTAGAATATGAGAGGGTGTTACATGTGTCATTAGAGATTAACATCTAATCCACTTTTTATCCTAGAATAATTTATACACTTACTTTGTAGCACCCAAATATATAAATTTCCTTCAACTTTTTACTTTTTATGCATTAGTACCAAAAAATGTTTTTATAGTGAGTTATTATACTTGTTATAATCCATCTGGTATAATTTCGCTATGGTAGTTTTGTAATTAAGGAAAACTTTTCTACATCGGTTTTGCATTAAAATAGGTATAGAAAGTGGTGCAGTGGTATAACTATAATTAAGTGAAAGATTTTCTATACCAGTTATAGGTCTAACTGGTATAATAAATCAAGTTTTCATATTCATTGGCGTTTCACTTTCATTTTTGCCTATGAGTTGTGTTTCTCTTGTTCCTTTCCCTTTCTTCCCTACATCTCATTCGCATTTCTTCCTTACACTTCACTTTCATTTCTTTCTTTTCGTGTTCACACTCATTCTTGTGGGTTTGTTGGGTTGCCTTCATCGTTCACTATTGTTATTGTCAGTTCACTGGTTTGCTAGTTTTCCATCACTCTCACATCCTTGCCGTAGATTAAGTTTGATATTTTTCTTGTTCTTTTCTTTGTTGGTGTGCTTATGTTAGATTTTGGGTCATAGTTCTTATTTGGGGTTTGTGAAAGTTTTTTTATTTTTGAAGGAGGGATAACTTTATCACAAATAAAGCTTTTGACGCGTTGGTAAAGGAAAATGCAAGATCTCAACCTCAGACTGTTGCGAAGGCTAATTCTAAGTCAGATTTAAAGGTTGTGATTGGTGATTCGTCGCCTTTGACATTTATGGCAATGCCTTCATTGCCTCCTTACATCACCTTCATCGCCTCCTGCATCATTGGCTAGTTCTAAGTCAAACAATATTATTGTATCATTATTTTCTTAGACACAAAATCTCAATAGATAATATCAAAATATGGAAAACATTGAAATTCACTAAATTATTTCTTTTGTCACGTTTAATATGTTAAAACTAAACTAACAAAACATTTTGTAGTTTATGTGGGTGGTGTTTTTTTTTTCTCTTTCTCACAAACCATTTAAATTTATTCTCTCTAATTTTAACTAATTATTTCAAATGAATTTTTACCTTAAGAAAATCATCCGTATTTTTTTTTCTCATTTTCCCCCTCCCTTACCACAAAAGAAAGGAAAAGCACAAACCCTGTCTCACAATTCAGCCTCTCCCGAAAATTGAATATTGATAGAGATTTAATTATTATTGTCATATTAACAATCAAACAAATGTCAATTTTATAATATAAGAATAATCATATAATAATACAAAAATATAAGGTGTTTGTTGCAAATAAAATTTATAGAAAAGAATATAGATAAGACTAAACTAACCAAAATTATCTCTCAATATATTCAATTATAAACTCACTTGATATGGGACACGATATCAATTTGAAACATGACAAAATTTTATTTTTAAAATAGTTAAAAACAATTAAAAAAAACGACGAACTGACATATTATATATCTTTAAAGTTGCTGGTACAGTGCTAACAAAAAAAAAACTAATTCCATCACATTTCTCAAATAGAGATCAAATTAAAATGTATAAGAAAAAACTTAATAATATTTTAAAATAAAAATTAAGACTAAACACATAATTTAACCTAATTATTAATTGAGTTATTGGTTTTTCTCACTCATATCTCCCTCTTTGGTAAAAAAAAAAAATATTCAAAATTTTCATTTTATAGTTTTGTACCTAAAAAAAGTTCAAGCTAAATCCACCTATAACTAATAAAAAATGATTTTATATTAACAATTTTATCCTCAATAATTTAAGTTTTATGTCGATATCACATGACCATTCAACATATAAATTATATTAAAATGAACACATATACAGTATAACTTTCTAGCATATCTTGACTAAAAAAAACAAGTAGGTTTATATTAAAAAAAGACTCTTTTCTATTTATGTCAATTAGAATTATTTCAAGATAACCCTAATGCTCGGTTACAATCCTAAAAACAACACATGCATGTTGCTTATTTCCAATGCTAATTTTTCTTCGTCAATTTGTGTCCTAACTATGCAAACAAAATTTTATACCACAAACACATGCATATACATATATATTAAAGTTCAAACCTAACCTAAATACCAAAGTTCTGAAAATTAATTCCAAACATCTTTAGAAACTTAGATAGCAATGCAGTTCACATGCATCATGTGCACATCACGTGACTGTGCAACTTTTTCCCACTTGGCTTCGCATTAATTAATTTATGGCCAATACACAAACATTTTGCAACTTTTGATTCCTTACCAATACATGAAACCACCCATAACATCTTTTTCAGTTACTTTTATTAGCAATTAAAATATACTTTGAGCATTAGATAGTGTATTAGTGTCTCCTTGCTTCCCACAATGTCAGAAATAAATAAACTATTAATAAAAAAATAAAGTTAGAATAATGTAAAATTGGTATGAAAAACTACGCATATTCTCTTTTCAGTTCTCTATGAAATTCCACATGCTATGCCACCTTGAAGTTGCAAAAATGTATTACTACACATACATCAATATCACCATTGCATCATTTTCATTGTCTGTCTCTAATATGGATAAGTTGTTCACAACATGCACATGGACCTCACATTCTTTCATATTTAATTAATATTAACATCTCTCCATAACATAACTATTTAAATTTAGTATATCTATTCTTTGACTTTCACGTCTCTTCTTTTATGTATGTATATGTCTTTTCTAAGTAAGAAGAGTAAACCCTAATACTATGTATCATACACGTGTGTAATTTTCTATGTACACATGTATTTGGGATTTAAATGGGTATTTTTTAAATATAAAAAAGTGTATAAATGAAATTGTTTATTGATGGAATATTATTATGGTGGTGATTTGTAAATAGTCTTTAAGTTCAATGTGAATAAAAAGAATGATTGAATTTAAAATTACCCCTTGATTGATTTTTTTTTTGTTTTGCCAAAAAAATGATAATAGTAATTTGTTTTGTATAAAATTAGAATAAACATATTACAAAATAAATAAAAAATGGTGAAAAAGATCCTCACTCAATATATTGTTCTTGAAAATGAGAACTTATTATTTAGCGGTAAATTTTTAATAGATATATATTTGTTCTCCCATTTACCTTTTTTTTTTAAGTAACTTCTTTTAATTTAGAAAAAAAGAAACTAAAGTAAACAAAGAAAGTCGTGATAAAATATTTAATATTTATAATATAAAAGATTATTAACTCTAGTATAATTCGTGTAAATTATTGAGATATGCTAAGATTATGCTTCAGATATAACAGCTCGACAACAATTGTCCATATTCCTCTGAGCTCTGTTTGGGAGAATAACTAGTTTGTATTTTATTTCCTGCAAAGAAAAATACTTTATTTTTTTATAATATTAAATTAAGAAACTACTTTTTACATTTTATGATATTAACTATATTTATTTTTATTTATTATTAATTTAATAAAAAATTGGCAAAAGACAACACATCGTTCAAGATGGAATATCACAGTCCAACTTGAAAATTCCACAATTTGACAGTGCATTGGATGGGTTTTCTATACTACATTTTCTATTAACCTTTTTTTTTTGTTAAAGTGTTTTAATTAGATTAGGGGTGACATTTCAAAGGGTAAATTTTGTAAGTAAGATATTTTAATATTATATTTACTTCATTTTATTTTTAATTTAGAATAAGTGGGGAGCACTTATCAGCTTAAATTCATAATAGTAAATATTTTTATAAAGTTTCGCAATATATTATTATTGAGATAGTAATATATTACCTTCTTTTCATCTTATTCCATCTTCCAAAATTATAAATCCATGATTTTCCTTCTAAACTTAGATTTCATAATTTCTTTTAAACTATAATTTCATATACCAAATATTAACATGTTATAAATATACAATTTTTTTTTTCAAAATTTAGTAAATAAGCGTTTATTAGCATCATTAATAAAAGAGTAATAATAAGATTATATATATTTATATTTATTATTTGATATATAAGAACAAAATAGTTATAAAAAATTAAATTATCATATTTTTTAAATAAAAAAAGAGTAAAAAAAAAATAACATCAAATGATTATAAAAAAATTGTGTGCAAAAATATCATTTTTATTAATAAAAAAGTAGTTGGTTAGTAAAATATCAAGTTTTGCATGTCTCTTTACTTGTTTAGGTTTTAAAAAATTTACAATTTGTTCTCTTGATTAAGAATTATACAACTAAAGATTGAGTAATATAAATCTCTTTGTGTAGTTCATTCAAAAAGATAATCTCTATAGCCATGATGGATGAATAACTTTTGAATAAACATTAGAACTAACAAAGTAAGCACATGAAATTTTGATATTTGGAATAAACACATTGAATAATATATGATGGTTTTTTCATTTAAAGTATTTTGCTACTAAGTGTGAAAATTATTCCCCAAATTTATTTCTTTATTTTAGTTCTTTTAAGTCTCCACGATTTCGCTAGTATATGAATCACATATAGATTCAAAGACTCCATATTTTTAGTATATTAAATCACATATATCTTCAAAGACTCCATATTTTTAATATTATGTTGAATTACATTATTTTTAGACTTAAATATAATTTAAGTCTTTGATAATTTTTTATAATTTATTAAATACTCAATAAATTTAATTTTTTAAGTGAATATTTGCTGTTAATTTTTTGTGTTAAGCTAGTCTGCGGTGATTAAATGGCTAAAGACTAACGTAGTTATAATCTTACCATGTCACTTACTACTTAAACATATGGCTAAATGACATAGTTATAAAATAATAACTATGTCAGCCACTTAAACAATCACATAGCTAAATTAATAAAATATGTTAACAATAGAGACTCAATTAAAAATTTAAATTTTTAAAAAAGGTTACCTAAACACTCAATTAAAAGTTTCTTTGAAACATAATTAAACCTTAATTTTAAGAATAAAAAAAAATTACAAACAACCCTATGTTTATCCTAAGAACACGTTATTAAAAATTTTAGAACTTATTTTCCTTTTTTGACGAGTACTTAACTACACACCCCTACACTTTTACAATGTGTTTGAATAAAAAAAAATCAACGTTAACAATGTTCTTTGACTAGTGTCAGACATTTTCTTTTCGCAATTTATGTGAACTCGGGTAAATTTATGTAAATCGAGTCGAGTTTTAAACCAATATCAATTATAGTTACTTTGTTGGAAGACATAATTCTTGTTTATTTCTTCAACAACGTTCATTAGGATTTTGCTGGCCAATGTTGACAGGATTTCTCTTTGATTGATATTGACTATGGTTTTTTTCTTATAGATGTTAATAGAAAATTTTTTATTTGCGTTGCTAGGATTATTTTATTGTTGTTGCAGATTATTATTATTTCTTACTGCATATTAGTTAGAATTTTCTCAACTATTGTTAAGGACATTATTTGTAGATTTTCTTGATTGACGATTGTTGAATATTGTAGTTTTCAACGGATCTCAGAAAGCATGACAAAAAGCATACCTTGAGCTCCCCCTGAAATTAGCTCCACATACCATTCCAATGGAAAAACCAGGGAAAGAAAAGGAACTCTCATTAAATCAGAAATAGTATTGAGCTGTGCAGAATGACACTGTCTCTAAACTACTAAAATCATGTTTCCATCCATGACTTTGGCAGTGAAGATCCGAATATTTGGTGAAGCAGTATTTTCTCCCTTTTGCTTAGCTTGTTTATGCCATAGCCTCGAAAAACTCCTAATTTCAATGCTTCTCTTCCTTCTTCCACAGCCCTTTTCCTCACAGCGGTCAATAAAGATGAACCATGAGGAGTTTCACTGTTTCCAGTTTTTGCTGTTTCATCATGTGCCATCTTGGCTTCCCCTGCTTTCTCCTCTGGTTGAGTCTTGGCTCCATTGGCACTAGTTCCTGCACAATCATCATGGTCCCTATTGCCCCACCATTTATTTGAAGTGGCTGATAAGCCTTCTGACGGAAATCCAGACTTGAATTCATCCATTGTTGTCATTGCTTTGGTCAAGCCAGCACTGGCCACATTCTGCGTCCGTGCACTTTCCACATTCTTGTTTCCGTGCTGCTGCGAATTCTGCAGCACTGTAATACCTTGTGCTTTGGCCCTCTCATCATTTGTTTGTTGCAAAACACTGCCCTCAAACATCAGATTAGAAGAGATCAGTTATACAGGATAATCAAATAGGTTAGAAAGTCTATGCGTATTATTAGTCTAAACAGCATCTGCTGACCTGCTTGGAGCATCCATGCCATTCAAATTAAAGTTTTTTTTTTTTTTTGACAACATTGGTAATACCATTCATAGAAATCTCAACAAATTTTTTTTTTTTTTTGTAACAGATAAATATCAAACAATGCTTCTGAAAGAATTCGACCTAGGTAGCCTCTCCATAGCATACGTAGAGATTACTTTACACGGCCCAAGCTACAAGAGGTGGGTAGTTGAATAGTTTCACATTTTAATTTTTTGAAGGGTTTGATGACATCAAAAGAGGAATAGCAAAAGAAAAGTATAATATGAGTGTATAAAGATAAATATTTCTTTCTGGTGAATGAGAGATGTATAAGAACAGATGGTAAATAAACCAAAATACTGAAAAAAATGGTAGGCAAGAAAAGAAATAAGATAAGCAACAACTTTCCAAGTTCTCTTACTTGAGCAACATTGACAGCACTCCATAATTACCATTAACTGAACTGAGAACCAAAAAGAACCCTACAAGAGTACTTTAGGTCACCAATGGGCAACCGCAGGAAATAACCGAACAGATTTTAAGACTATTCTCCAACCAAGAGGCGTAGACATTTGACACCAGCATAAATGGCACATTACCTAAAGCAAGCTTGGCTTCTTTAATCCACTCACAACTTCTTAGACAACCTATAAAAAGTACTCCACATTCTGTGGACAAATCCAACGTTTACCAAAAGCACCAAAGAAGTCTACTACTCAAATAAATAGTATTAGTTGGTGCAAAAAAATGGCAATTGGTTCAAAGAAACAAACAAACTGCTATGTGTATATGTGTGAGACAAGAGGAATCAAATGAGTATGGGAAGTGTAACTCTGTAATATTATTATTGAATTATGAGCTTATCACAATGGACGGTGGTTGTTACTCCCGGAATCACTTGGGACCAAATTATGGAGGCAGGTTGCATAGCCAGATAGGGGCTGTTTGTAGATAAAGACAAGAGAATGTAGGGTTGAGTATGATCTGGTATGAAACTGCATACAATTTCATTAATTCGCTCGTGAAAATGTTTTCCGCTGGGCGAACAAACCTTTTGCATAGAAGTGAAATTTGGCCAAAAGTTTGTTTAGCTGGTCGAGAGACATTAAAATTTTACGAATTATGTATGTTTGGATGCTATATATTTACAGTTGCTTGCTTATTAACTAACAAGGAATATTTGTCATCCAAACCATTGCTTATAATTAATGACATTAAAGTAAGACACTTAACATAGTAAATATGTTTGTATATCCAAAAGTAACATACACGTAGACTTAAGTATGATTGATTTCCTATTAAAATATATTTACTCTAACATCTTAAGTGAATGGAAATTTGTCAATTTAAGCTTCACCCAAAAATAAACTTAAATGAATGACTTGTATGGTTAATCTAGCATTGTAAGCATCACCCAAAGGTGAATTTAAATTTATGATTAGTTATGTGTTTGAATCCATTAAATTTATCAAAACATTAATGTGTGTGAGTTTATATACTTTTTCCAACTTCTATGAATATGTTTGGTTGGGCAGTAGTGTGGTCAAGTTCAATGGTTTAAACTATGCTGATTGGTATATACAAATCCAATTTCAATTGGGTGTGTTTAATTTAGATTTAGCAATAGTTATGGATGAGATGCCTCCATCCATCAATAAGACCAGTACAGTATGAAAAGTCTATTTATAAAGCCTGACAAAGGTCTAACAGGCTATCTTTGAACTTGATGCGCATGACCATGACAGAAAATGTGAAGCAATCTATGTCCATGACTAAAAATACAAAGGAGTTCTTAAAGTTGATCAAGGAATATTCACAATCTGATATCACTGATAAGTCCATAGTGAGAACTCTCATGAGTGAGTTGACAACCAAGTAATTTGAATGGTCACAACCTATTCATGATCATGTAACAAGAATGGAAAATATAGATGCAAAGCTGAAGTTTATAGGAATGAAAGTAAATGAAATATAGCTGCAAAGCTGAAGTTTATAGGAATGGAAGTAAATGAATATTTTCTGGTATAATTTATTATGAACTCTCTTCCTTCTAAGTTTGGTCAATTATAGGTAAATTATAACACCCTTAAGGATAAATTTGTTTAAAGGAAACAAGGATGAAGCCATAATAAAGGGAACACTAAAATTTGTGTCGTCTGCTGATATTATGTGCGGCTCATCACTTGTGTTTTAAACAGACAATTGATGTCAAATATCCAATAGAAGAGTTGTTGCAATGCAAGCTTGAGACGAAAGCAAAAAATGTCCCAAGAGCCACCTCACTATGTACTTCAGGAAGATGGTTGCACATGCACATGACGACAAACTATTGATACACTTCTTCCAAGACAATCTAGCCGATATAGGGCTTAATTGGTGTATGCATGTTGAGCCATCACACATTCGTTCATGGAAGGACTTGGTTGACACATTTCTAAAACAGTACAAATATAATAAGGACATGGCACTAGACAAACTTTAGATGCAAGACATGATGAAGAAGGAATCTAAAACCTTCAAGAAATATGCTCAATGATGGAGGGATATTGCTGCTCAAGTGGAGCCATCCTTGCACTATAAGTAAAAGGTGGCCATGTTTGTTGACACGCTGCAACCTCCTTTCGATGAACCTATGGTAGGTAGTGTCTCCTCCAATTTCGTAGACATTATTATCATTGGTAAAAGAATTGGAATCGGGTTAAAGAGACGTAAAATTGCACATGGTCTATCTGAGGAAGCAACCGCTAAAAAGCCTAGTTTCAATTTATGAAAGAAAAAGGAAGGAGAAGCCCATGCAACATCAGTCATGCCTTTTGTGGAAAACCATGCTCCACCCTGATATAAGCAGAGTTATCAACAACATGCAAATCAGTGCATACAAGAGGGTTGAATTATAAAAAAGAAATGATTGTACATAATTGTTTAGCAACAAGTATGTTGTTTGAACTATGAGAACTGGATATAATATAGTATATCAAGAACAGGTGGTGATATTGAAGACAAAAAATTTGGTTTCAAAGGAATAGTCAAAACTAATGGCAACGAATAAACTTTGCTAGACTTGAAAACTTACCTTTTGTTGCCACTAATCAAAACCATGGTCACAGGCCCGGTAACACCACACTTTAAACCCCACCTACATAAAATTAAAATGATACTCATAAAACACTAAATCAAACTTGTCAAAACCACAGTATGTGCTACTTTCCAGAAGCTTGTCCAAGGACATAAGCAATAGACCAAAGTTCCCATGTAGGAATTCATGACCAAGTACCAAAACGAGTACATATTCTTAGTTAAGCTGTTGAGGTAAAAAAAGATAAAGTAACACTAACATTGTAACCAGGAGTGAATAGAGAAAATTATGAACAAATAGTGTGATGTAAAGTCAGATACCAAAGAGGTAAATTTTGTGGGTTCTTCCCAACAGGTTTGGTAATTAGGGGTTCTTTTTGGCTGTTATAAAAATTATAAATTCAATTACAACAGAAAAAAAATGAAAAAAAAACTAGATGAAAAAGGGTTGGCGGAATAGGTAACAGAAGCATTTTTCAAAGAAAAAGGAATTCCGAAGAAACGCCAAGAAGCACAAATCTTAAGATTTTGCGTTACGAGGTAAAACTAATTGCATTTTGAAACGAATGGGAGGAAGAAGAGATTGAGGGTTTTGCGAATTATTACCTGATATTTAGAACAATTGATCGGAGTAGCGGGCGTGTCTTTCTGCTATTTAGTTTCAACTTGTGTTATGCATCGGCCTCTGAAGCTGAAACTGAACTGATGTGAAATGGTGTGGAGATTCTATACCTGCCAATGGAATCTACGATAATCATCTCACCATTAGGGTTATTGTTACCAATACAATAAAAAAAAGTCTATTTATTAACATGATTGAAAACTGAATTATTTTAGGACTGAATTCTGATATAATTAATTCATATATGCATATAATTTAATTTAATAATTAATAATTTAGTTATTGAACTAAAACTTTTCATAGCATAAATTAAGTTTATGCTTTTTTTAATTAAAACTTAAATTACTTAATTATTTATTAAAAACGTAATTTAAAGTATGATAGTTTTTTAAAAGATAAATTACATGACTAATACAAATATTCATTTAGAAATTATAATTTATTTTAAAATGGATATATATATATATATATATATATATATATATATATATATATATATATATATATATCATTCAATGAAAATATTTACAGATTATATGGTTATAATTTAATATTTATAATAATATTCAATACAGTAACTGAACTTTTGTTGCTATTATTATATAAAAAATAGGCCTTTGGCACCTCTCCAAATAAACAAAAAATAAAGAAGGCAGCAAGTTAAATCAAAATGAGAGTACATAGTTGAGTGAAAAAAATAAAATAAAATTATAGCTTAATAGTGTAATCAGTTCAACATGCATGACAGATAAAGCTGCCTAGAGAAAATTGAGGACCAAAAAGCATATGATTAAGATATTTATTTTAAAATTTCAATAACTTAAGACCATGATTTGTTTTTTGAATTAAATTTCAAAAACTAAGTCACAAAATTTATACATCCTGGAAATCTTTAAAACAAAATTTAGATGGTTCATTAGCTTTAGAATTTGTCTTCTACAAGTAAAAGTTTGTTATATTTTTGCAATGATTCTTTAGTTCCAAATACTGAATGAAACAAACAAGGCGCACAAGTAAAGAGAAATTATAGCAAGCTTTATTTAAGATACAACATTCTTATCCCTTTTAAAATCCCATCTGAATGTAAACTAACTTGAAACTTAATACTTAATACATAAATATTTGTAATTAAATTATACTGTAATGAGTAACAGTGATGTTGACCTCTGAATCCTCTTTATATTGTATGTAACAAATAAATAAAGCTCTCTTCTTTTAGCTCATACATATACATTGCTGATACAATTTTGCAATTTCAAAATGTCAAAGTCCTGCTTTTGTCATCTGTCATTCCTATTCTGTCAGTAAAATATAGTATGAAAAGGAAAAGGGAATCCTATGAACTCCCAAAAATTCTAGTATGTTGGAGATCAATTTCTCTCTAATCTGAAAAACTTCAAACTCCTGCCAATAAGTGGAAACACAGGAAACCAGTGAGTAAAGTAAACAAGTATCAATTTCTTTCATACATGGTACAAAAAAAGCTTTGATGCATGCAAGATTACCTTCCCGATTCAGTAATACGTCAATCAGATTTATAAGTGTCCTTCTTTCCAGCAAGAATCATTGAAATTTGGAGCCCTCTACTAAATGCTTGATTAAATAGCAACCGGGTTTGAAACTCTGACACAAATGGGAACCATGACAAAATAGCTGTTGGCAAGAATATTATCAATCCCATTACATATTCATAAGCTCTGGATAGCTCTTTCACTGAGTCCCATAGTTTAGCTCCTTTCAAGCACACCTTGCATGCTTGTGCAATCTTGAATGACAAAAAAAGAAAAGAAGGGAACATCAGTTTTATTTGATGAATGAAACTCTTCCTCAGAAAAATTGTCTAGGACGGAGTGCAAGTAAAATATATAGCAATATTTCATCAATCTGTCTCAGACATGTTAAATAATGGTTTTATTTGGATAAATTCTTTCATAAAACTTATGTATTTTGGATTTTGGAAAGTTAAACGAGAGTTTCTTTTCATGTAAATTTAATTCATTCTATCCTCTTACTTTCTTCTCACGCAAGTGCTTATTGAAAACTTTATTCAAATAGGGTCAATTTGACAAAAAGACAAAAAGTTGTTCTTAATTAATGCTTCTCTAACGTGCAGAAGTTTTAACTTACCAGAATAATGGCCCATCCAGAGGGCATGAAGGCAATAATGGCAGCAAACAAATCTGATATGGTGAGTCCACACACCACAAATAATACAGTCATGACTGATAAAAAGCCAAGGAAGAGAAGGGCCTTCAGAATACGAAACATGAGCTGAAAGTCGGTGCCAAATCTTCGTCTTCCCATTGATACCATCTGATATATATACAGACAGCAGAAGACAAATAATTAGTACTGCAGAAATGTGAACTAATTTTAGCTGCGAGTGACTAAATTGTTCTAAAAGCAACCTTTATTTTATGCAGATAAATGTTTGACTACTAAAATTTAAAAGCGAAAATTTGCTTTAGTTAATATTTTGTATCAAGCAAATGAATAGGCTTAAATTGAAGCAATAATAGTCTTTTAGGAAATCACTCTTGATCCCCAGTTAGAATTTGTACATACCTTCAATACAATAAGTATTATTATTAGAACTGCCCAAGAAAGTCCAAATACCTGCAGCGAAAAACCAAAGGTTGAAGTAAAATGGTGCCAATAAAACTTGCAACTATTAATAAGATTGGAGAATGCACATAAAGTGTTACTATACCAGCAACTCCTTGTGATGATGAGTAATATCCATGTGGTAGACAATACCATATTGGTACATGAAGAAACGAAATGCAAGAATTATCTCTAGTATTTTCCCCCTGATATTTGAGTGTTTCATATGTTCATTTTCTTCATCCCACCAAGATTCCCAGCTTTTATCAGCTGAAATACCAATGCCACCACGATTTCCCATCCACCGCTTCCAATCTGTCCAATCATCCACTGTTTTTTGCCAATCAAAGCCAGAAGGATTAAACAAGAAAGGAGCAAACAACCAGGAAGTGGCCAGAAACCACATTGAGATTGTGATGAACAAATAAAGATGTGAGCTGCGATATGACTCCCCATAGACTTCATAAACAATCAATAGTATGAGTATCTCAAGGCCCTTCACAAAATGACTTCGTGAGTACATCCGGTAGTTATCGGCAAACTTTGCATGGAAGACGACAAATCCACGACCAGTTGGTCTATATTTAGAGCCCCCATGTAAGAGTGTCCTTCCATAATAATGAGCTTTTGTTCCAAGCTGGAAAGTAAAGAACACAGAGGCTAGCTGCAGCTGCATGATGATAAAATCACCCAAGGCAGTCCGAAATCCCTTCTCCAAGCCAATTTCCATAACCATGGGCAGCACAAGCAGTAAGCCCAACTGAACAACAGACTGAGTTGCCAAAGCCTCTTCAAGGGCTTTGCTCTGATGTATGTTTGGACTTTTAAGAATTTCTCTCTCAACACCACTCAAAACCATATATAAACGTCCATATAAGAATACATAAACAGTCAACACAGTAATCTGAAAAATTCACAACGTCCAAATACAGGCATTAGCATAAGTTCATTTTAAAAATCAAAATTAGAGTCATGTGCTTCTGTATTTAGTTGTCTGGTAATATCTGTAATTGTATTGTACGTGCTACTTTTGCAATATTTCACTACACAGTCAATAAAACATGCCAACTTAAAAATTAAGTTGATTGTTGTAGAATTCTTTAAAAATTAGGAATGTGATCCTATCTAATACTGGATTATGAAATGTGATTTTCATATATAGCATTTTGTATCTTCCACTTTCATAAAGTCAACACAATCTCAAATGAGTCTGAATTAAAGTTACATGCTTATATGTCCTTCAAAAGTGTTGGTTATCAAATCAATCGTTCGATGATTAAAATTGTCACCATAGTAGTCCTCTATATATTGTGTCACCCAATTATTTCCACAAAGATCTAAAATTTTACCATATAAGTTCATGTGGAAGACTAAACATAATAAATATTTGAAAGACTAAACATTAGAGCAAGGCAACTCTAATATCTAGTCACCAATTTTTTAAGAATATATATGGCCAATGTAAGGTTTCTCTAAACTAAATGAACTATGTTGGAAGTCTCACATCAACTAGAGATAAGACCAATTTAGAATATATAAGTGGGTGTAAACCTCATCTTACAAGCCGGTTTTATGGGGTTGAGTTAGGCTTAAAGTCTACTTTTTAACATGGTATTAGAGTCATTGTTAGAGCCTATCCTAGCAATATTTGTTATTTGTTTGATATATTGTTTCACCTGCTATCTATCAGAACACCCACTAATGTCTAGTCCCACACACTAGATGCATATATCTCGGCGAGAGGGGAGTGTTGGAAGTCTCACATCGACAAGAGAAAAAACCAATTTAGAGTATATAAGTGAGTGCAAACCTCACCTTACAAGCTGGTTTTATAGAATTGAGTTAAACTTAAAGTTCACTTCTTAACATGAACCATACATATTAAATTCTTACTAAGAAATGTCTACACTCCTTGTTTTATGTTGTACATGTGTCTAGACACCAAGTGCTTTAATTAAGCCTTAAGAAATCACTCATTACACGAAAAATTGCAGATAGATTACTATGATATATCTTAAACTATCAAGATAAGATCCCCAAAACGTGATTTGATTAGTTACCATGCTACTGAAGTAGAAACCAACTGTTGTGAAGTAGAATGACAACATTCTGTAGAAGTCAAATCGTCGTCCAAGTCTGTAAACATCCCGACTAAGTGATTGTTCTCCATTTCCATTTGCAACCTTAGCCTCAAAGAGTGATATCTGATTCATGCCCACATCACGACCCTTACCTACTTGAATGTATTCATGATGTGTGATAAATCCTTGACGTAGTGTTGAATTGTACCCTGTGAATGTCAAGCATAATTAGTCAAAAATTCCCACCCACAAAAATTACCAATATGGATTTGAATTGAAAGTGCAATCAGAAGAAAATTTGATTGGTAGGATATTATTTATTATTAATACCTGCAAATATATCTTCGCTTAAGTTTATAACTTTTGATGCTTTGCTTATGCCACCTCTTGTTATGTGGAAGATTCGGTCAAATATATCAGGATGACCATAATGAAATCGGACCCTACAAATTCAGATATGTGGATTACTTAACTGAAGTAAACAAAAAAGGTTGGTTCATATAAAGCAAGACTGTCCTATTCTTGTATGAAGTTCAGTTGCAGCACAGGGTAGTGACCTGTCTGTGCTCTGTTCATGTTTTAGGCCTAAAGGAATTTTAGGTGGGAAAGTCGATAAATAATAAAGTGAACCCTTTCTTGTACATTAACTAAGCGGAAGAAACAAAATAGAAAATAAGGTAAAAGGTGTGAAAACAATATGAAAATCCTAGTGGATTATCATACTTGCAGTCAGTATCACAGGACAAAAAAATTGGGACTAACCTTAATGGATTTGCCAAAATTCTTTGGCCAATGGTTACAAAGCTTGTCTCCTGGTTTGACATAAACCAAGCAAGTGAAGAAACACTGCAGAATAAGAAACACATAAGCATAGATAACTTGCACCGATTCAAGTTTGATGATATAAAAGTATATATTTTCTTGATCATAAAAAAATTAATTCAAGGCAGACCTTCCAGTAAATATATGCTCCCTTATACCCAATATGGTAGGTCTCCGTCTCCCACTACGTCTTTTTCGGAACTCTTCCAATACATTTCTCATTTTGAAAGCTTCTTCATAGTAGTTATCCTTAACAGAAGAAAAAATGAATTAGGAGCATTGAGTTATACAAAAAATGTTACATAGTTTGTTTTAAATTGAAGTCCTTGAAGTCCAGGGAAAAGTTACCTGATTCATGTCTATGGTCTGCAAGGCTTCTCCTCGAGTAAATATAATGGCATGATTTTGGTTTTCAGGTTTCCCTTCACCAATTTCTGTTGGAGGACCAGGTAGCTTGATGCGATATATTTCCTAATAATGCAATAGAGGATAATTTGAACTCAATTTAAGGCTGTTCAAATCAGAAACCCAACTTAACATGTATTGAGCAACCTGTGCACAATGTCAAACTATTTCATCATATATTTAGGCACAACAGTTACACAAAATTGAAAACCCCTTCAGGTTATCCTTTATACCATGCAATTAGTAGTACATAGCATGCTTCAGTTTGTCACCCTAATCGTATTTTATTCTAGAACTATTGTAGCTGTAAGCATATATTTCCATTTGCTTCAGCTCTAAAGTATCTACTCCATATTGATTTCTCCATTGTTAAAGAACTGGTGATTTACTGTGGATAGAAACAACTTGAATTATTCCTTTTAGTTGAATTTCTGTCTACTTTCTGTCATGCATTCCATTCTCCATACGTTTGAATTAAAACTTTTAAAATATGTGGTTTTATGTATAGAGGACAGAAGAGAAATAAAGAAGAATGAAAAAACTGATACTAACTTAGACATATTACAAGAGCACTAACCTATATTTATACTAATTATGAACATAAGTTATAATTAGAAAAAAGAATGATATTAAGATAAGAAAATATAGGAAAATCTTACGACATGATAAGATATTTTTAGATATTTTCATATAATTCTAAAATCCAGATTCCAAAGCTTGGAAGAGATTAAACCAGGAGAGTTACGGAAGCTTTTCTCATGGCCAGCAATGACTAATCACATTGAACACAATTTGATTAATTTTATAGCAGCCTCCAACCAGTTCAGGATTCTCTATTCTACCAATCAAACTAAAAAACCACATCAGCATGTGGTTGTCACATGCCAAGGGCATCAATTGTCTTTCTATTGTTGGATTGAGTGCTATGCACTTAGCCAAAAGTTATATCTTATGGTCGACTGCAATTCTTTCTACTTAGGAGTGTAGCCACCCGCTATGATTAAATTGTGACTTGGTCCACCTAATCTATTTACAATTGATGCCACCTACAACAATTTGCTCCTCATCAATTGTCTCATTGGCAACAATTTATGCTACTTACAACAATCTCCCCTCAACAATTGTTCCACTAGGAATCAAACTCATGACTTTGAACCTGATATCAATTGTATGAGGAGCTCAATAAGGGGTTGATTGAACATCCACAAGTTCATGCTAGATTATTCAATCAATAAACTTCCATAGATGGCAACGACACCATATGAAAGAGTGAAAAAGAATAGACTTTGTTAGGAACCAAGAATTGAAAAGAGCATGAAAAGAACTTTTTTTTATTGAATATTATGAAAAGAACAAGAAATAGGGGAGCACTCTCTCCTTCAAGGACTTCCCTTTCACAAAAGCTTAAGCTACAAAAATTCACCTCCTTTCCCCTCTCCTCTCCTTCTATCCTATTTATATCTAACACCTTACTTAAGTAACTGACTCATGAATATTCCAACTATCTTAACAATATCTCTGCTCTATACATCCTAACAAATCCACTTTGCAAAGACAAATTAATCCATCATCAGATTTTACAAAGTGATAGGTATGTTTTTAAAGAACAAGTTTACAAAAGAAAAAGTTAATTTATAACATTTTATTTAAGATTAAATAGTCTATGCACTAATAACCATTTTAATTTTTGGTTTGTTGGAGATCCTATATCAACTAAAGATTAGGTTAAATTACAGTATATATAAATGGGAACAAATCTCATCTTATAAACTGGTTTTGTGAGATTAAGTTAGTCTTAAAGTCCCCTTTCTAATGTAATATCAAATCTTATCCTAGCAAGGTCTGTTGAGTACATTGTGTCACCCCCACTAGTGATTTTGAGCCAGCATTTCAATCTGTTCTATCAAAATATAAATAAGCTAAGAAAAAAAAACCCTGGAAGGCCACCTAAGACAAAGAAACAATGGCAGTGTTTATTTAGAATATTAGGAGTCTTTTAAATTAGTAAACTTGGGGCTACTTGGGTCTGCTCATGTGACAGCTGAACCTTGGTTGAAATTTAGGAATAGAATCCGGATATGATTTTATTTGGTATGATTGGATGCTCGATTATATTAGGCTGTATTTTTATTTTTTTCACAAACCGTTTTTTTGGTCTGCCTGCTTTCACATGGGTTTGATATAAATCTTTTTCCTTTTTATCTTGGTTTTTAATGCTACTGTTAGGAATCTTTATTGTAAGATCCTAACAGTCACCCTCACCACTGAGTATTCATAGACAGAAAGAATGAAACAATGTGTATCTTATTCACAGTAACAATCACAAAGTAAGAAGTGTAACTCGAGGGCCTAACCCCTCTCACCAGGTTCGAAACCGGTCTCTACAAAGTATACAATTGACTAACTCCCTCTGACAATATAATAGAGTCCTATTTATACTATTCCTTTGCCTTCTAACCTAAACCCAATACCCATTATGCCGTCTCTACTGTATCCTATCAGCTACTCTAGAAGCACACGATGCTATCTGGAGTAAATTTTAGAAAAAAACAAAATTCTAGCGTTGACAGTGTAAGGGGTTTTTGCAGTACAATCCAATCACAAATTGTCATGTACGGTAAATTTGTTTACCTTTACAACAATTAACTTAAAAGCCATTAATGAGCCTCAACTCAACACAGTGGGCCTCCAATATATTACAATCTAGAGAAAGAAAGATTTTATTAATTTTGAAATATTCAGCATAGTACATATTAATCGACACTCTGAGAAGAGTTATTTGTAAGGTAGCGCCATTGTGCTGACCCAGCACTGATGTAACAGTTAACAAAACAGTTGTAATATGAGAAACTGTTGTAACTAACTGAGATATAGTTACAGAGATTAGGATCACCAACTACAGAAACTATGTGTGGACAACACTAGCTGATACACGGATACAATAACATCATTAAAGACACCTGGCAGCAGGATAGTGAAGAGGATGGTACGGAAAGTTATAGTAAAGGACACATTAGATGTGCAGAGGAGGTAGTTTTGGCAGTGGCTAGGGTCACAGGGCAGAAAAGCACAGCTTCTTTTATATTTTTCTTTTCAGTTTAGCTTATGATATTTTCCTGCAATTTTCATTGTAATCAGCTTGTTCTCTGAACATCTTTTGTATCGTTTTTGT
Organism: Vigna radiata var. radiata; assembly: GCF_000741045.1. Taxonomy (NCBI): domain Eukaryota; kingdom Viridiplantae; phylum Streptophyta; class Magnoliopsida; order Fabales; family Fabaceae; genus Vigna; species Vigna radiata. Next base: position 119,960 of record NW_014542359.1, on the reverse strand, counting down.
CATAATTTCAGAATCTACCTAGGATAACTTTTTATTGGTTGAGCATAAAAAAATTACACTGCCAGACAATAGAAATTAAATTCCATTAAATTTGGAAAAAAAAACAAAACTAAACTCGAAACAAAGCATAAAACAAGGATGTTTTATCCATACCTCATCATACTTGTCCCCTCCCTTGACAAGAACAGAGTAATAAACTTTCTGAGATTTTCCATCCTTAGTCTCTTCTGTTTCATCTATGTAAGCAACACGAAGGGCTGGATACCTGCATGGAATGATCCATTTTTCCATTCAATCTCATTGTTGGTTTACAAATACAAGAACTAATAAAGCTCAGCGCTGGTTGTATTGACTCACATTAACATCAGATTGAGAATGTTATTATAGCAGCTTCTGTCTCTAGTAACTTTGGACTTCTTCTGAGAACCATACACTTGACAAGAAACAACATAAGTGAACTTTAAATCAGCCATAGCTTGTGCATCTTCGAGAAGCTTCTTGTTTGTGTCAAAGGAATACATTGTCCGGAAACCTTCAGAGAGAGCTGCAAGGGAAAAGACATATATTTCATTTATAAATGAATGCCTTATGCATATCTCAAAATTTTAACTTGAATACAGTATGCAAATAGAGAAATAACCGTTGTCTCCTGCAGATTCTATGAAGCACTGAAGGATCAAAGCTTGCCAATAGTACATCATTCCTCTCACTAACAAAAACAAGAAGTTGAAAAATAACATTTAAATTGGAATGAATATTCAAATATATCATTGACAATACTGTTCATTACAATCAAGACCTGTTCGATAGAGTGTCTGCCCTCTGTAAGATGCCCACTGGCGCATTAACTCCTCCTTGTCTTCTTCAATATCATCACTTTTTAGTCGTTCATGGAAATTGGCCCATTCATCTACAGTACATCAGTTTCAGTCAATAAATGAGTGCATATATACAAGAGGGACAGAAATATAAGTAAGCATAAAAAGGTACTGACCAGGATATATCTTGGTCAGGTAGAACAAAATTGATATCCCATCTTCATTTTCCTTATTGAGTTCTTCATCAGAATATAGAACATCTTCTTTGAAATAGGGTGTCAGAACACTGAAGCAATATTCAGGTAAGTTATATATAACAGTAGTAATTGGGAAAATAGTTAGGATATTAACAATAATAGTAAAAGTTTAGCATTATTTGAATATGCTGTGAAGTGTATTTGTTTTACGTTAGAATGTTCAATTGCAGATAGTTTGGCCAGATATTAGTGAATTTGCCACCTTATTACACTCTAATTATTGGTAAAACAACCAATAACTAACAAAGCTTGTGATTAAGTTTAAGCACAAACTTCTCCCAATAATTCTCTCAGCAAAAAGTAAACAATCATCCATAGATCGGGTAAAGTCAACATGTAGATACATGGATGCAGCCACAAGAAATAAGGTGTCAACACATAGTGCTAACCTAATTAGCACTATAGCCTGTATAGTGATGCAATAGAATTTTTATCTTGATTTAAAAAGAAACAATAAAATGAAAATCATGATGAAAAAGGAAATCTAATTAGTATCTAAATCATTCTTCTCTTTTGAGCCAATCAAAAAATGGGTTTAGTATGCATTGTGCATAGAGGAAAACCCATCCGTCCATATCAAAATTTATGTTTGATATAAAATTTTTCATAAGCCTCAGCCCAACAGCTTAAGCTTTTATGCAAGTTGTTGTTTGACATGGCATAAAAGTTTGCATGACCAAGTGTTCAAGAGTAAGGGCAAACCTCATCTTACAAGTTAGTTTTGTAAGGTTGAGTCAAGATTAAAGTCCACTTATTAAGATGGTATTAAAGTCATTTGAAATCTATCCTAACGAGATTTGTTGTTTGTCGGACCTATCATACTACCCACTATAGAACCACTATCAAATCACCCATTAATGTCTAGTCTCATGCTTGAGATATATATGCCTCGATTTAAGGATTGTGTGTTGAAAATCTCACATCGACGACTAGGGGTAAGACAAATTTATATAAATAAGTGCAAATCTCACTTTCCAAGCTGATTTTATAATATTGAATTAAGTTTAAAATTCACTTCTTAAAATGTTTGATCTTTGTTGCCCTCATTCATCCAATGAATTTCAACACAAAATAAAGTATACCAATGAGTAAATCCATGCTTTAATCTCAAAGCACTCTTGTTTGAGTTGGTGGGTCATGTAAAACCATTTTACGAGTTTTTCCTTCAATTTAATCAATATTCATTCTATTTTTTCCCTTTCCTTTCAATGTATTAGTCTATCACAATGACTGACTGACCTGAAGGACAACATGTCCCGAACTTTGGGAGCCTTTGGCATATTCATAAATAAGGAGTTTGCGAAGAATGTAATACGGCGGCGGGCTTCTATATTTTGGGGAACATTTATGGCTGATTCCTTGACTGTTAAAAGCAAATGAAGCCTGATAACCTACGGAGAGAAAACAGAAACTGGTAAGCAATTGTACATTAAAAAAGAAATAATACAATGGGTTCACTATATTATAATTGTTACGAGTACCTTCTCCATCACTGCTTTATTGTGTGTAAATGATGTGTCAATGTTGACAAACCTCTGCCCTCTCTCTAAATGATATTGCTGAGGTGTTTGCAGAAACCTGGAGAGGGCAGAACCAAACCAATATCATAAAAAAGTACTTACTAAAGGGTTTAAGAAAAAAAAAAGAAACATAAACCAAAGTTCCAGTCACTGTTTCAAACATACAAATGGCCATCAACCATGACATCTTGTATGATAATTTCTACAATATCTTGCAGGACATTGACTATTTGGGATTCAAGTTTGCCATCTTCAGATCGCTGCCAATAGGTGAAAAATATAGGTGAAAAATAATACTTTTAAGACCTGAATAAGTCTTACGAGAAGGAACTGACATGTACTGAGAAAAAAAGGTATCATGAGTGGGAAAACCTACCAGTAGGGTTAAGAACTTCTCTAACTTCTCACTGAGTGAAGGTAAGCCACTCATATTGAATTCCTTGACAAATGTTTCCTCAAGTATACACTGTTCTACTTTACCACATATACTGCTCACAACCCTGTCTCAGATGGAAGAAACCCAATACTCATGAGGATTCCAATAAGAAGAAAATTAAATGGGTGAACAGAGGATATACAAGTATTTCTCTCTTACAGCCTATCTTCTTCTTCAAGCAGAAGGTTCAATATGATGTCCTTGAGAGTCTCATAGCATTCAACAACTGCTGAATACATATACCCATCATTCTTTATCTTTCTGAACAAATCATCATCAGTCTCCTTCTTATAATCTTTTGCCATGTCAACAGCAATAGGAATCTATCAAATTGAAAATTTTTAGAAATGAAGCAAAAAGACACGTTCATTCAATCATAATAAACTTCTGGCCATAGGTAACCACTCATATGACACACCTTACTAGCAAGCAAGAATGGAGGCCACTGAATTACAGAAACATAACTTGCACTGTATGGGACAAGAAGCAAATCTCTATCCCTGGACAATGAGTTAAAAATATAATCAAAAGCTTGAAATTCAGGACCAGGCATGCAATGCAAGAAGTATCAGGCCAGTAGTTTGAACCTATTACTGATGAGGTCTTCCTCTCTCATAGAATTTATAAACTCATTCCAAACCTGAGAGAAGTATGCAATATTGTTCCGTTCATAGGTCTCATCCTGGCACCGAAAATTCATTCATAAGACACCAGATACTTATTCAACTTTTATGTAGTTATATAATTTTATTGTACATAAATACTAAATTTTGAAACATGAACTGCAGTACCGATTCCTCCTGTTTAGTCTTTCTATCTCTTCCTGTCCAAAAGCGCTGACTAAAAGCTACTGGAACAGACTGAAATCTAGACCGCAGCATTCCAAGCGTCCTTATCTAAAGGATGTAAAACATTAGGAGAAAATTACAAAAAACAAACTATGTTGCATGGTATGGGTACAAGTACTAGCTAAAATAAGATACAATACATAAATATGACAATTTAAAACATAGGATAGAAGTACATTATATATTAAAATATAATGATTATAAATTGTGTAGATGTTATTGATTTATTTTTCTTGATTTCTTTATTTTTCTTAAATATATAATATGGTATTTATATTGGTTTTCCGTCACCATCCTATTATTGTGTCTTTAATATCTTGAAAAAATTATAAAAAGTATATCTGCAATCAAATTTTATATAGAATCATTATTGTCAAAAAAAAAAAAAATGCAAGTTGTTTGAAGACGAGGCATTCATGCTTTGGTACAGAAGCAGCAGTATAACATATATCAGTATCTGACATGTCTACATCACCAAATTTGAAGTATATGTGCATCATAACCAGAAAAGTATAACATTACTAATATATACCAAGCAAATGTTCAAATAAATAAATAAAAAATTATGAACAATTGTATTTTATAAGAGAGCTTAGTATCAAATAATGCATTTTCTCGTGGGACTAAAGAACTCAAATAATAAGGGGAGGATCACAAAGGTCAAATATAAAATTTTGCAATAAGCAAGCCACTAACCTCTCCCAAATGGCTGAAAGCTCCAACAATGCCACCAAACAGAGTGGCATAAATAGCATACCATATTTGAGTATCCATAAAATAAACCTATATATTAATAAAATATTACAATGGAATGAATTAACGTACCAAAGTGAAGAGAGAGTATTCGAATAAATTGAAGTTCGTTAGCCCAAAATTCCTTTCCTATTATACTTACCAGGATAATTGGAGCCCATATTGCAATGACAATACAAATATTGTGAGTCTCTGTAGCAGTTAGAGAATGTGAGTTGAAGCTAGCTATGCAGACAGAACAAGTAGCAAAGATAGCTAGATGTGAAAAGGACAAAAAATGTTTACCATTTTCTGGAAAGAACTCATGCCACTTGTAGTTATCAATGGACATCCCCATGATTAATTTTGTGGGTCCAATAAGGGGCAATATCTGCAGAAAGATAAATTCAGTATGAAAGAGAAACAAATTTCATGAATTATAGTTTAAAATATTTGATGAGTTTCGTACAATCATGACATGGATATAAAGAGGAATAAAGAAAATACATGAAACATGGAAAAAATTTGATAAATCATTTACTGGGAATTGATTTCATTATCCTTATAAAGTTTTGCACAAATTTATAATTGAAGAGAAAATGAGAACAAGAAAAAAAGGAGAGGGCTGAGATGTGTTGGGTCTATAGAGGGGGAGATTTACTAGGAAGATACAATACCAATGAGACCTCAGTCTAATCATATAAGGGATTGACACCATTCTCTACCAAAACCTTAAGGCAATGAGTTGATAGGTCTTTATCTTTATATAATGCTCTACTTTCTTATTTCTATCCAATGTGAGACTTAGACTCTCTTGGAATTCTAACAAGATGTTAACACCATGTGCTATTATCATCAATGTAATGAGAAAGTTTCCTGATTAACATAGTTACATGATTTGGTAAATGATTTAAGCCTAGCTCAATCCTAAAAGACCATCTATTAAAATAAGGATTACCTCCACTTATATACTATATTTTGCCACTATCTCTAGTTGACTTGGGTTTTTCCCAATACACTCCCTCACATCTAGTACTACAAGGTTTGCTACATATATAACATGATGAGTGGCCTTTTTAATGGATCTATGATAGGTTCTGAAACCGGATTGCCTGTAGGTGTGTGTTGTGTATACACGAGTCATATATTTCCCTATATAATGAAATCAAATCATATTTTTTAACATTCTCCCACAAGTTAGAGCATATGAATGATATGAGTCAAATGTATGATATGACATTTTAGTCAAAGGGTATGGCAACTGCCGAAGAGAAAAAATGGTCTGGTACCATTTTAGGAGGTGGTTTAGATCTTATTTAACCTTACAAAACTGTCTTATAAAGTGAGAATTGTCTCAACTTATATTCTGTGTTTTGGCATTGTTTCTAGTTAGCACATAATATTAAAGCTCAAAATTGTTAACATTAAGCTTGTCTATTTGAAGTATATACGAGACTGTGATAGTATCTATGTTGAATTTTACAAAAATAGATCTTAAGCATTGATATATAATTTTAAACAAATATTTCTTAATAACACAATGAGTTTGCTGAACCCAATATGGTTGTTTAAATCATATTGTTTAGGTAAGGAAGGAGAAAACGAGACAATAGAGTCCCATAACAAGAATATCGTATATTTTTTACGTGATGCAGACAATGCACTGACAGCCCTATTTATGGTAGGAATCAATTACCAAACTCCTAACCCTATTTATAGTAATCTATTACTCATAATACTTGTCCTCCAAAATATTCTGTAGATATTCTAACAAACTAAAAAAAACATGAAGGGTTAAATATGCTTTTTATTTTTGAAGTATAATTGTATTGTAACTTTTTATCTATAAAACCTTTGCTTAACATCAGGTCCCTGTAACTTTTTCTATTTTAGTCCTTGTTATTTTATTTTACTCCTTGTAAATATCTATTTTTATGATTTAGTTCTTATATGTAGATTATTTTCTTTTGACCCCTCAAATATTTTGAAAGAGACTACTTCAAAACGAACAAAATATTACAGGGACCAAAATGAAAAAATAGATATTTTATTGGGACCAAAATAAAATAACAAGTACCAAAACTTCAAAAAACTAATTTATTGGGAGTAAAAGTCATACAAGGCTTAGGAACCAAAAACTAATTAGACCTTGTTTCAGTGCAATTTGAAAGGATATTTTGACAGAAAAAGCAAGCTTGTAATTCAAGATTTTAATCACTCTTTTTGGAGTTCAAGGCATGTTTTTTATCACTTACATGTGTTTTATTGTCAACAAGCCATGGAAACTAGAAGAAATTTAAATAAAAAATCAATTACATAAATAATACCTCCACATAGTAGCTGAAAGCTAGCTTGCTAATCAGCAGCATGATCCAGAAGAGGGTGTACCTGCCATAATAAAATATATTTTAAAGCCAAAAAATATGAAAATATACTTAATAATAGAAGCATCAAATATGTCCCTCTGATTGAATTAAATACCCAATTATTAGTCTGAATAAATTTTAAGAGAAAAAAAAAATGATTTGATGTCTCTATGTGGGCCAAAATAGTCTTGTAAAACATATGATGAAAACACTAAAAGGAAGTTTACAGATATATTCATCAGTACGTCTTTAACTAGGAGAGTAAGTGCCTGTTTGAATATTTTCGGGGTAAAAAATCTTTGTTCTTAGCTTCTTGAAAAAGCTTTAAGGAAAAGAAGAATATAATTTTCATAGAAAAAAGATTCCCTGTATAACAAGTACAAGTATCTTACAAAGCATTTAATAAATCAAATCGTATTTAACATAACAAAATACAATTAGAAAAGAAAAGATTTGGTTGGAGCAAAACGAAGGTTTCGACCATGAAATCATCCCCCTCCATCCCACAGAAAGAACTGGATTCAAAAACGAAAATGATAATAAATTCTCACTCACTTCAGCAGTGAGAACATGTTCTCATGCATGCCTCTTCCTACGTACAACTTTGGCTGCAGCATGGTCAATGTTAGACAAAGCACGCCAAAACCATATATCAATTAGAAAATAGAAAGAAATGCAAAAATTAATACATGAAGCATCCATTGGGTATTTCCGCAATAAAATAAAAAAATAAATGAATGTATTGCAGACCTGAGCCCACCACATCACAAAGGTAAGGATTCGCATGTTTGAGCGCTCCAATTTTCTCCGCAGAGGAGGAAGGAAAAAGAGTATTGTAGCCACTATGTTTGGAAACATATATAATACAACAACATAGGTATAGAGGGACTGATTCCCCCAATCCCCAGCCCAACTAGTGACAAATTTTATAAGCCCTGATGGATCAACTAGTGAACTGGAATAACAGATTGGCAAAACAACAACCCAAACAGCTGCTACCACAAATTTCAAAAAATATCGAAGCAACTGAGTAAATTTCATGTTCTTCAATGCATTCCATGTCAGAATGATATCAAGAGTTACTGCAAATAAAAGTTATGAGAAAAAAGTTAATAAATGATGCCAGTAAGTGCTCCGAAAACAACATAAAGAATATAGTCATTCTACAATAATAAAGTCGTGACACAATAGAATAGTAATAGTAATAACACAGGAATCAAGTACCTTGAAGAAAATTGAGAAAAGCGTATGTAATGAATATAGTCATAACATTTCTGAAGACATCATAGTCAAAAAACACCCCAGCAGGTCCCAAGGAACTCCATCCTATGATAATCATTGCCTGAAACAAATACTTCCATATTTGAAACAAATTTTGCATGGTGAAGTTTACACACGTAACCATAGCTCTAGACATTTAGTTAGAGTCAACATAAAGGACATTCCACAGGTCCAAGCACTACAATTACCTGTAAAGCCAATATAAAGAATATCCACATTCGATCAAAACTCCTATACAGATGCAAAAATGTTCGAACTTCAACAAAATTTGTTTTGGGCTTCCTCTTACCAACTGCAGTGTTGCTTTGGCTACGGCGCTGTCATTGAAATTTGTACATTAATTAAAGTCTCTTTCAAAAGAAATGCAAGTTCATCTGACCAGGTGAGTATTTACATAAACTTATGTATAATCAATGCAACAATTTTATTAGTGTGCCAGGAAAATACAAGTAGGCTACATTTATATATATATATTGAACACGCTAAGTGCAAGGAAAACAAAAGTAGAACAAGTAAAAAAATCAACATACAAATAAATAGCTAAACATCAAAAACCATTTCGACCTGAGCAATATTTTATATACATAAACGACATATGTCTCTAATTGAAGAAAGGCCAACATGCCCTATCAAACCAAATAAACTATATTAAGTGTGGAGTCATTCTACAATACAGACTCCATCGTTCTCACACCTCTACCAAAACTGGAAACGGAGATCCCACAGTTGCTGGCAACATTTACTTTCTTTTATTTTTGGTCAAAAGAAGAGAATTTATCTGAGAAAGAGATACTAGTAACTTAATGTTGTAAAAGAGCAGTCAAGTGTTCTACATATCAAACTCCTAATACCCATAAAAAGTTCACGTCGTGAACACCAATGTGAAACCATGAAAAAGGTTCTGCTCCTTAATAAATTTGCATGAATTTCTAATGCATTTCCATGATATGTTTTATCTTGGATAAAAACAAATTGTCATGAGCTGATTTTCAATTAAATCTTATTTTGGTGAATTTGGAAATAATTGATTGTTATGTGAACTAGTTATTTATCTATTTTAAATACTCTCATCACCTCAATGATACATGTATTCTTTATTGGAAAAAACTCCAAGTTTCACATCGACTATTAAAAAGGTCAAAGTATGAACACAAAGTAAGGGGATGGTCCCACTTATCAAAGCTAGTTATGTGAGATTGAGTTAGGATCAAAGCAACAATTCAAAGATTTTATTAAAACATCCTAGATCCAATATAATATTATTTACAAACCAAATTCAATAATGCTAAGCATGAGAGGCTATGTTGGGACAAACTCAAGTCTTACATTAATTAGAGATAATGTCAAAGTAATGTATATAACTAAATGAGACAACTCTCTCATTTCACTAGTCAAATTTGTAAGGTTGAATTATGTCCAAACCCACAATTATAAGATTCTTCCACTTGGATTTTCTGCACAAAGTACAGTAGGAAATATAAAACGTGCAAATGCCTCCACCTAGCAACTTAGCTTTTAGGAGAGATAGTCCTTCAAATATCTAAAACAATATAATATTTACCCAAAAAAATGTATCCTAATCTAAATTTCTGATGCAGGAATCCTTCTTGCGGGTTCTATGAGAATTGGCACTTCATATTTGTAGTTATAGGATTATTCTTGCTACAGCCCTTTGTTTCAATATAACTTCCAAAAACATAGTGGCATCTTGGGAAATATGTAACCAACCCCAGCTTGTGGAAAATGTCTTAATAAGTAAAATCATTCTTCAATAAAGGTAAAAATAGGATATTATTAGGCTCATTGGCATAGAGTATAAAAATATGACACTTAACATAAGATGATAAATTATTCAAATAAATAGAATAAAAGTAAATGATATAATCAGATAAATATTCTTTTATTCTATCCACATCCAATACATATGAGAGAATTTGACAATTGGAAAACAGCAAACATATGCAGAATGTAAAGAAGAGAGAAAGAAGATAGACAGACCCGATGTCTTGTCTGTGTCTCGTCTGAATGCCTAAAGAAATCTGCTTTCTGATCCCATGGCCATTTTAGATCATCGAAACATCTTCCGGACCTATAAAAGGACAAATTTGAGCTCCGTGTTATCTAAATGCGTACAAAAGTATCACCGTTTCAAGAGTGTTAAATAGTTGATAAGTAAAAGTCTAATGAAATGTTTACCAAAAGTATTCATTAAGATCATCATAGTTTCTCCAGTTGGAGTGACTTGCCTTGCCTTTGTTGTTTCTCTTTGCTTCCTTTTTTAACAAATACAGAAACAAGTTTCAGGCAACATTTGAACACACACAGCAAAACAAGTTCCAGATGACATTTGAAAACGCACTGCATATCATACTGACCTTCATTAAAACTTGATATATAGGACTAATAACTTCCCTCAGAAAATATTCATCATCACGCCCTTCTACTAGCTCAGTGCTCCCAGTCACACGAGAGGGATTCTTGTCTAATATTCTATGGACACTATGGCACATCTTTGAAAGGAAAAAAGAGAGAATTATTAACATATCACCAAACCATCTAGCACATGTTTGCTATGTTGCTCGGTTAAAACATGAAATTGAAATTAAAAATTTGTTAAACTATAGGGTCAGGATCAGTGCTATAAGGTAATAGAGTTCCTATCCTACTACTAGAATAGAAAGAATGATAATGGAACTAGGTTTGTCATTAGGTAAAATTTGAGGCACGCTCAGAATAGGTCTGATATTGATATGGCTTTTGCTTTGTAAGTAGTTTGAATGTTGAATATTAATAATAGATATGCTATTATTTATTTATGCTTGAGTACTAGGATATAAACACTTTTCTGGTTGAAAATGTTGCTTAGCTTCCCAAATCATGTATATAGCGTCAATTCCGGGTCCTTCATCTTATAGAGTATTTAACTTTGGCTTTTGTATCCAATGTGGAACTTTGACTCACACTTGGATTAATCCCAACAATCTCCCCTCAAAGGTGAGTCCCTTTTCATATGGTATATTTTCCCAAGGTGCACAGTGACCTACTCGTACCCTTGTGGTTATGGTGTAGTTGTTCGAACCATCAGCTCTGATGTCGCTGATGGGTTATGTTATAGAGGTGGGTATTCAATGGGAGATATTATATATATGTATATGACATGAATTTAACCCACACATATAAAATATTAATACCACTTTTAACTCAAAACCTTAAAAGCAATGGGTTCATGAGTCTTTCATCTTATATAATGTTTAATTTTGTCTTTTCTACCCAATGTGAAACTTTGAATCACACTTGGGTTAATCCCAACAGGAGTTTCACGTGACGGTACTTTTTTGAAATTTGTATGATCAGAACTTCATGAGAGAAGTGATAACCAGAAGAAATCTTTTTTCTTTCAAAAGGCATTCATCTAGAACATTAATTTATGGATAAGAAAGTGAATCTTGTTAGGTACGCAATAAGGTTTTGTCTAATTAGAATGACTTTCTGCAAATAATTAGAATGATATTAATTCATTAATCTGAAAATAGAATCTACAATGTTCTTTTTATTCATGAAATATCTTCTACTTAATTTCAATAAGTATGGTTACAGATGGAAGCTATAACACTTGTTATGTTATTGATGGAGATGAGAATGATGGTGAAATGATAATTTTAAAGAGGTAACAAAAACATTTTGCTAACATAATGAACCATAAACTTGTATGAGTAATTAGAGAATGAGATTAAGATGATGGACTCACAGTGAGGCACAGCAGAACAATGAATGCTAGGTCATAGAGAACTTACATGATGGAAAATATAGCAAATACATTCAGGCATAAAGCGGATATTGGAAGCTTCTCCCCATATTAGAAGATAAAGGGCAATATATATCAGCTCTATCTGTTGCGGGTCATAATCTTCTATAAACCTAGTGTTAAAAAATTAACAAAAAATGAATCAATAGCACTTATTAGTATATAAACACGGTAAAAAGCACAATTTAGAGTATCTTTTGAAAAGGTTTGGAGAGAAAGGAAAAGGAGGGCTAGTTTACGGTTTTCGATTGATAGCTATAAAACATTAACATAAAACAAATAAGAGATGATTGGAAGGTTACTTGATAATACTTCAAGTTTTTTTCTTTCATTTAAAAAAACGTTCAAAAAATGTTAATTTAAATTGAAAACTTAACCTTCCTTTCCCTTTCCAACGGCTCATTCCAAACATACTCTTAGGGTACAAATCTATGGGTTTTATTATCCCAAAGTAAAACATTCAATTACCTAAGATTGGATTCACAACGCACATAATGACACCATGACTCATAATTTTTGAAAATTGTTCCCATCAACTTTTCTACAGTTTCGACATGAAGCTGCAGTAAGCTTTGTGTTAGCTTTTACTATGAGAATTGGGAATGTAGTTATAACTCTGAAATTAAGCATCAACCTGCCCATTAAATACAAAAAAGATAGGAAAACAAAATTTTTATGTGGGAAATAATAGTTCACCTGAGAAGATGATTCAGCCCTGTCCCTTATATTCAAGTTGGCAAGTAATAATATGAGGTGCTCCCTTTGATTTGCCACGTTTCCTTTCTTCACATCCCAAAAGAGAAGGAAACAATATCAGATCATGACAAATATACCTACCTGTATTTGTCATTGGCTAATTGCAATAAACATTGAGAAGCATAACTTTCATCATACCAAGGATAGATTCAAAATGAAATAAGGTTTGAATAAATTGAGCTCTTCAATCTCTTTATAATTTATTAATAAAAGTTCATCAAATTGTTCATTTTCCATGTTTGTAGTGAAAAAAACTAATGTCATAAAAGGTTCAAGGAGAATATTTCCGTTGAAAAGCACTCACATTAGCTTCAGCCACAAACAGACAAACACTCAAATGCTTATGCTAAGAATTGCTCAGACATATTTTCAGTACCAGAGAACAATGAAAAATATAATTTGAGAACCCTTCTCAAATTCCAACCTAAGTTGAAACTATGGTTCATACCTATGAAACATTGCTATTTCTAGTCGTCAATCATTACCCTATTGCTTCCAAATTAGCCATATGTTAACACAAGTTTAACTGAGGGCATATTTGGTAACACCTTTTGGGGAGAAACAAACTATATTCTAGAAACTCTCGCAATAACTTGGTAAAAAACAGAAATCATTAGTTTTCTTAAATATGCTTAGCAGAACATAGAAAAAAAGCATCCAATCCCCCCATTTGAAACTAACTCGATGCGATAAAAAAAATGAGATCCTTTATTAAAAAGTTGATTCAAGGTCTTATACGAATACAACTCCTAGAACCCAATCATCAATCCAATCTAGATCTCTTCATCCACCACCAACTTAAACCAAGAACCCTAATCCTATGGTAATAATAAATGTAGCTCCTTATTCACCCACATTTGTAAGAAGGACAATTTCCAATCAAAATGAAATTAGGAAATAGAAGGATGAGGGAGATAGAGAACATCCATTACCTGAAACCCAAACACTGAGGCAATCCAATCAAGTATATCATTCACTTTTTTAAGCCTCTCGGTAGGCATTGTAGAATCTTCATTAGATACATCAGGTCTTGCAGGAATTATAGGCAGTGGAAGATTGTCCACTTTGCATAAAGCAGAAATTGCTGCTTTGATCTTTAATTTTCAAGAAAAAGAAAAGCAGATTAAAACTTTAAAATTTCAGAGAAATTATATTATTAGCAGAAGCAAAAGAAACAATGCATATATCCCAGACACACAAACCTCGGGAAGTTCCATGATTGCTGGCTTTACACCAACAGCATATAATGGAAGGATGTTATAGTGTTCATATTGTCCCCTCTTATGCTCAACATCCACAGCATACCTTCTTGTCTGGCAATAAAACAACATCCTTAGTCAAGGTCTGAGCTATTCTTACTAGAATTCTAAAATTTTAGTCATGGTAGCCTAATCAAGCAAAACAAACCTTCTCCTCAATATTTTGTGGAGCTACCATAGTCTTCAGCACTTCATACAATACAGTGGCAATCTGAACATTCTTGGCCATCTCCTCACTTCAAGAGCAACATCAGAACAATAAAACATCACATTACAATTCACAATACTTGAAAGCACAAGATTTAGATCAAGCCTCACGGTCTTTGGCTAAATTCTCCATCTCGGATTTTCTTCTCATAGAACTGTTGGTAATAGGTCTGCAGCTCCTTGGCATCACTTCTTTTAACAAGTCTTTCTGTAAGCTCCCCTTCCTGCAACAAGGAATTTTAAAAAATGTCTAATACATCAACTACTTGATTCTCATTTTCCAGGTATATATTAAGAAATGACTTCAGTTCTTATTTGAAAAGGATCAACCAATATAATCATTCTATAATGTTTTTCCTGATATTGAAATGAAAAAGAGAAAACCCTATCCGGCTGAGAGTAATATATAAAATATAACTCAACATAACACCCATCATTACCAGCATATAGACATCAGAGGAAACAAAACAGAACCTTCTATAACTATAAGATCTGTAAGAAAATAAAAATAGACAGTGTACCTTTTCAAGTTTGTGCAATAGGTAAGTCTTGAACTGACGAACACCACGCCCACTTGATGTTGGATCCATTGTGTGGGCCTTCTCAAATGCATGGAAGCGACCTAATTTAACAAGCACACATCAGTACCATATACACTTCTCTGAATAGAAGGTAAAACACCTATGATATACTGAAGGAACGCTTTATTTCATTTTTCTTTTAGGTGTTGACTTTGAATTTGTGCTCACCATCAAAGTAACAATTTGGAAAGCAGAATCAGGCTTCAATGTGACACTTTGCAATAACTAAAAGGGATTTTTTTTATATATTTTTACTAAAATTTATTTTTTACATTCTTCCTCTTCTGAATTCTATTTGGATTACGTTAAACAGGCCAAAAATTTAGGTTAGTCCAAATTGGCCATAGAAAAAAGGATTTTGGATCGTAGCTGAAGTGAATCTCCCTCATGGAGACTATATAGAAAGAGCTTAGTTTCTGCCTGAAGACTTTGAAATCTATCTATGAGTATTAAATACTGCATGTCATGAGATACGACAAGCAGAAGAATTACTAGACGTTGGTGTTCACAAAAATTGCTCTAGTGGCTATGCATGATTGGTTTATTTTATTTTGTGAAAATAATCATTTCTTTTTCAAGAACACTCAGAAAGCTGTAAAAACAAGAAATTTTTTCTTCAAAATAAGTTGAGCTAAACATACAATAATAAACTTTTTCTTCAAAAAATTATAAATAATATAGTGCAATTGTAAAAGGGAGAAATATTAGTATGTGTTTGACAGGTCTTCAGTCTTCAGTCATAAGGACAACATCAGTGGTGAAATGCAATTCTAAAGATATAAGCATCCATTGTAAGGGTTTCAATCAATCAATTAATGAAAATGGACACTGTTTTAACTTGATAATTATTGCTTAATTGAAATTCAATATTGTTTTACGCCAATTTTATGAACATTTGAAGTGCCAACATATCACTTTCTTTTGTTCACTAACTTATTTTCATTGAGTGATTATTTGGCCATTTTAATTGTTCATTTCCTTTTCCCTAAGAGGATTTATTTCCCAGTCATTCATAAAATCCCATCACTATTTACTACTACATTCTTCAGGGGTCAGTCAGGAACAATGCATCCTTTCATTTTGAAAACATGTGGTAACCAGAGGGACAGGAATGTTTTAGATTTTGGAAAACATAATTAGTGGTAACCAGTGATCCTCTTAATTCATTTTCATTTCTTTGTAATGAACTCTTACTTTCTTATATTCAGTGCAGTGGTAACATCTCAGTTACCAACCACTTCTATACTAGGAACGTTGGTTAGTTCCTTTATACATGATCATATTATTTTAATTTAGGCTTGTATATCATGATCTTCTTTTAACAGAACACTGTTTCAAAGTCCAACCGAAGCTCATCCCAAAATTTTGTATTTCATTTGGATAACAGTACTCAACAAGATAAGCACTAAAGCTCTGTTGGAAATCCAGTGATGTGATTTAACATGGACGCAATCTGCCACTTACTTTCTTATTTCCTTATAGACAATTCCTTATGCTGATCATGTAATGTGTGAGGTGAGTGCTGAATGTGGCCTCTCGGTATGAACTGGTAAATTTTCTGTTCTCTTTCCCCCCTCCCCTCATAAACACACATGTAAACACTTTATTTATAATCACTCAAACTATATAGGGAAACCTAATAATGGCTAAAATGGAGAATATCCCTAATTATAAGCCGTACATATTTCCCTAATAATGATTATAATACCCCAGCCTTATTAACTTTTGCACTCTTCTCTTCCATGATAAAAATTATTCTTTCATTCTAAAAAAATGAAGAAAACAAAAAGACATTGCCCAAACGATCCAAGGAAATCCACACAGCCTTATATACTTCTACTTTCATACACAAAACACCAACCTTCCCTGGTGAACATTCCCCGTCCTTAAACACCTACTTACAACACAACAACTCACTGTATGCACACATCAGGCAAAAATTAAAAAAGAAAATAAATCATGAAAACAACCCAATGAAGAAATACTCACAAAGATATGCAACTCTGGGATTCTCCTCCTCAATCTCAAGGGCTGCTCTGAGAATAGGCACAAGCACAGCAAGTGAAGAAGGCACAATCTCACTGTCCAACACACCCTCCTCATTTCCCAAGTCCACATTTCTGGTAGGAGCCCTCACCATTCTCTTTGATGGCTGCCTGCCAATCTCAAAAGGACCCTTTGTGCCACTGGTGCTGGCCATGGTCCTGCCTCCAACACCACTACAGCCAATGCAACAAGGTTCAAGGTTTCTTCCTCAATTTTCTTCTTCTTTCTCTCCTTCGCCACCCCGAAAGCACCACAGGTATTGGGGTTTGATTGAAGAGTGAGGGAAGGTAAAGTTGCCATCTTTTGTACTGGGGTACAAGAAGGAACCAAAAAGATTGATACTTTGATTGAGAGAGAGGTTTTGGGATTGCTCTGGTAGCAAGGGAAAAGGAGGGAAACCATAAATAAATAATTATCAAAATAAAGAAAAAGGGAACAGAGGGTGATGCAGCTGCTACTCTTTTTTGCTTAGTGCTTTTTCTTTTGGTGATAAATAAACAAAGGAACAAACCAGAGAGGAAAGCTCACACTTCACACATCAGATTGCAATTTCATTATTTTTTTTTGTTTGGTTTGTTCTTTTGTGAGAAAAGTGAGTCTTTGAAACTGTGATTTGACGAATTGTTAATCCTTACATGCCAAGGAAACTAGCTAAGGACCTTGGAGTTTGGAGTTGCTGTCAATCATTATGTTTTTTACGGAAAACACGTAACAAAAAGAAAAGTGGTTTGTGAGAGGAAAGTCTCTAGTGTCACTGTATGTGTGCGCACTCTGTTCCTCTGCAATCCTAGAATCGTCACAGCATCTTTGTTTGTACTAAGTTTCCCCAAGATTTATATGCTTTGTTTGAATTATTTCATTTTTAAAATGAAAAAAAAAGGAAAAAAAAAAAATATATATATATATATATATATATAGAAAAGCAATAAGTTTAATTAAATATTTGATCTCCCAATTAATCTTATAATTCGAAAAAACAAAATGATATGATACTAACCTTTTAAATTTATTGTTTAGAGATTAAAATGATTTTGAAAATATATTTTAATTTTTCAAATTTAATGTTTAGAAACTAGAAGTATTTTTTAAGTTTAAAATTAAATTTTTAACATTCCATTTTAATAGCATAATATAATTAAAATAAAACATTTTATTATGAATATTCAAAATACATTATGTGTATGGCATATTAGTATAGTCTTACAAGACAGGACTATAATAATATCACTTATATACATTTTCAAGTTAGTATATTATAATTCTATTATAAGACTATACTTAACATGATCTAATATTGTTCAATTGTCTAGATATTTGACTTCTTAACCAATATCTTTATCTAATGACATCAATAAGATAATAATTGCAAAAAGAAGAACATAACACATAATAGACAATCAAACAAAAGATGGTAAACTAATTTACAAAAATAATAACACACACACAGTCATAAGATTATATCAATAATTCATTATGCAATTCACAAGAGAATACTATAAAAGACTCAATTATCTTTATTCAAGCTCTGATATTGAATCTCTGGATGTTTTAACACTTGTGATGGATAACCTCCACCCACAAGGTTAATCCTATACAGCCACCAAAACTTCAAAAAGTTCACCACTCTCAACACATCAAACATTCTTCTCTATGAGATGAATGATTAGTAAATTATCAAGACAACGTCCAATCCTGAACTCTCATATCAACGTATACACTACTAAACAAATGGAACTTCTCTGTGGAATTTATTTCTTCAAAACAATTCACACTTTATTTCATCCTTATGAACCATTATCTCATACAAAATACATTCATCTACACAAACCATTACTTACAGATTACAAACATTCATAGCATTAATGCATAAACCTATATACACATATATACATTAACACATTATTATGCAATTTAGAAGATATTTTTAAAGTCACCCAGCCATTGCCCTATGTCACTCAATGTCGTTTAACGCCACTCAAACAAAGGAGTCCCTAGAAGAGTAGTGTTCAATGCCAACTAAGTGGCACTCAATGAGTATAGTTGTCACCCAATGAGAGAACCCTTGGAACTCCTAAGATTTAATATGCCAAAACTCGCCCAACAACTGCTAACAACGCCGAATGACAACCAAGTTAGTGGATTCTCTGACTTTGTAATCGCTCAATGAGAATATTTTCACCCAACGATCACCAAGTCAATGAGTTCACTTACTTCGACGTCACCCAACGACTCAATCCTCACCCAACTGTTGAGATTGTTGACAACACAAAATCTATATCACTCTAGGTTTTTATGATGACAACACATTGCTTAATAACACACATATGTTGTTGGTGTGTTACATGTTCTTATGCTAAATGTTTGATATATTTGTTGAACATGTTTATGTGATCTATTGCTATGTGAATGCATACACATTGAGCTTGTAATTGTTACATCATTTTTGGATGTATTGCACATGTTTTAATGCAAGAAAGCCACAAGCACTTTTATGACCTTATAACTGTGTGACAAAGCTGCAGTAAAGTCGACTTCATCATTAATTGATTCGACTATGCTAAAGTCTTTGTACAGATTTTGAGAATCAGTGTTTTTTGAGATTTTGAGAAGAAAAGAATTTCAAAATAGTCTTACTTGTCGAAGTCGACTGTGTGCGCTACATATTTGACTGCATAAGTTGTTTGATTTGAAATTATGTTATGTTCTTGTACTTTAACGACTATATTTTTAAAAGTTAGTTGAGCATTGAATAGTAGGTCAAATGTATTAAATGAGTTTTTATTTTGGTTGACTGAATGCTACCAGTTTGACTGAATTGTCATAACTGTCATAACTCAGTCGACTGTATTAGTAGCCTATTCGACTCAAAGAATGTCTATTAAAACCGAAATCTATAAATTAGCTGAACACGAAGATGTTTAGAGACTTTTGATGATCTAACAATTTCATTTATGTTTCAGATTGATATCTCTGATCTTAGATCTCCAAGAATTCTCCAAGAAGATGGTGATGATCTTTCTTGAAAGAGATTCAAAGGGAGACTGACTGCGCACACATTGCTTGATCACATTCTGCACAATAAAGGTGTTTCTGGTTGATCAAGATTTTGGCTTGGCATCCTTGAAAATTGATGCATTGGACCTGTTGTGATTACAGGGGATAAACTCGTGGATTCTTGTTCACTTTGAGGATTGTTCAAATGGTGTTTGGCAGATTGCAGGAGAAGGGACATCTTGCTGCAAGTCTTGTTGTGTTTGTTGCCTATAGTTTGGTTAAGGGTTAGAGAGGAGATTTATATTTTTGACGTGGGGTCTTCTATAAATTCCTTGTTGTAAAAACCGCAACCATTATAGTGTATTTGCTTCCTGAGTTGGAAGGACATTGGATTTAGGCATTGTTGGCCGAACCAGTATAAAAACCTGTGTTTGATTTTCTTTATCCCTTCTCTTTCACTTACAGTCGACTTTACTATTTGCGCAGTCAACTATGTTTTTCCGCTGCACACGAATTTTAATTACTTGCATTTCAAGAAAGTTTGAAAAGTTTTATACTTTGATTTCAAGATTGCAAAAAGACTTTGATTTTGATAAACC
>NW_014542359.1:36142-98425 GCF_000741045.1 Vigna radiata var. radiata | reverse complement strand
TAGGCCAAGAAAGTTTGCATAACAATTAGATAATCAAGCACATTAAACAAGAGGAGTAGATAAGAGGGAGTGAATAAGATGAAATTGTAAACCCCTAACAACTCCATTCATCCATAGTCTTTTTCGTCAATTGAATCAACCACATTGCATGTTTATTTTCTGTCATTGCATCCACCACAATTAATCTTTTTCTGCAAGTCTTATGATTTTGATTCACACGAACGATCCTTTCGAGTCTCTTGGGAAGAACGATATCGGTCATTACCGATTATATTACTTGCACGATCTGGTACACTTGCCAGTGAGTCAACAAGTTTTTGGCCCCGTTGCCGGGGACTCGAGGTTATTTTTAGTAGTGTGAATTGATTGAATTCGACTTGGTTTTTCATGTTTGTTTTTATTTTTGTTCTAATAGATGTTCTCTAGGGTTTTGTGCCTAATGTTTGCACAATGCAGTACGAACAAGGATTTGATTATATGGGCACTCAATCCTACCAAAATAATTTCAATCACTGGTGGGAACCTCACTCATACATGGATCAAAGTCGATATGGACAAGCTGCTGAGCCTCATTTCTTGCCTATACAAAGGAGTGCAAAATCTGATGAACTTTTTCAGAGGATTATGAATTTTGAACCATACCATGTCAAAGGCATAGAGGAAGATATAAAGAATGATGAATTCTTTCCACAAGACATGTATACTAGATTTTCTTCTCATAGAAGCATGGAGGAGAGGCAACATTATCAGTGGCAACAACAATGCTCTTCACCAATAGAAGCGTGGGAGTATGATCGACAACTTTGTCAACAAACAACTAATGTGACGGAACAAGTCAAAAGCTTGAATGAAAAGTTAAACAAATTTCTAGAGAGGTGTGATTCCAAGAGATATGAAGTTACCTTTAGGAATTTGGAGACACAAATTGATGAGGTTGTTAATGAGGAGAAGGTGGAGAGAGAAGTGGAAAAGATAGAAGAGGAGAAAATAGAGGAAGATGAAGCAGAAAGGTTGAGTGAGGGAGAGAAAGATGAGGAGAAACAAAAAGTAGTGGTTGAGAAAAAAAGAAAAAATAAGAAAATAAGAAAAAAGAAAAAAAGAAAGTGGAAAAAGGAGAAGGTTGAGAAAAAGAGGAAGAGATGAAAGAAGAAAAGATCATATGAAAAGCCCCTTCCTCATAAAAAGAAAAATCATAGGAAGGAAAAGAAGTTCAAGCACTGTATAGAGATCTTCAAGAAAATGGAGATCAAAATTCCTATGATTGAAACATGGAAACCGGTGCTTGGTTTGATCAACATTTTGAAGAGATTCACCAGGAAGAAGAAAAAGAAGAAAATAGCAAGCAAAAGGAGTATCAATGCCTATTGATGGGTGTTTAAACTCTACCGGGTCAAGCTAATGACGTTAAAAGAGCGCTAACTGGGAGGCCCCCCAGTGATTGTTGTATACTATTTTTCTTTTAGTTGGATTTGTAAATATTGGTATTTTTGAACATTTTTTTTGGGTAGCATCTACTGAGGGATGCTAGAAGATTTAGGTATCTACTGAAGGATACCAGGAAGGTACACCTACTGATGGGTGTTGGGAAGGTATGTACTTACTGACAAGTGCTAGACAGGTTTGGGTCAGGCTCGTGACGTTAAACAAGCGCTACTAGGAGGCAACCTACGTTCTCTCTTTCACTTTTGCATTTTAAATTCTTAGAATAGGGTGAATTTTATTTTCCGTGTGTATGCTTGGCTTGAATACTTTTCTGAAGATGTTTGACTGAACAAATTGCATGATAAGTCTGTTTAATGATTATTTGATGTGGATGATAATTGAGCTGCATTGCATGTTGATATTCTGTGAAACAGATGGGTGATGAATTATGATTGTGGTTATGATGCTAAGCAGGGTGTTTGAATGAATATTGTGTGAGAACGCATGTTGTGTGAGCTATTGAGCTCCAGAGTTTTCATTGTTGTATGTATTGTTCATAGGAAAGCATGAATGATATTGCCTTAATCTTGATGATTGATTGAATTGCATGTGAATGTCATATGATCAAGGCCATTTTTGAAAACCCTTCTCTAGCCAAATTTTCACCCAAAGTGCTTGAAAATATTATACCCTTTTTGAACCTCATCCTTAAACAGGATGTGAACCCTTGTCTTGACATTCTTTACCTTGAGTTGGGATGAGCTTAATTGTATGTGATGAAAAGGTTCAAGTTTGGGGTTGCATGGGGGAAATTGAAAGGCAATTGAAAAAGCATTGAGCTCAAATGTTGTGAAAGAAAAATACATGAGAAAAAGAAAAGAAAAGAAGAAAAGCATGAAGATGGGCTCAATGCAAAAGAAAAGGGAAAAAGTTGGGAATAAGTGAGATTGCTGAAGAAAAAAGTTGTGCTTAAATGTGAATACTATGATAGCTCTCTTAACTCAAGGATTTTGCATTTCAGGAAAACCAATTCTTCTTGTTAGCCCAGCCTCATTACAAGCCTTGGAAAAGTCCTTATGATGGCATTTGCATGAAGGGATTTTGGTTGTTTTAGATGAATGACAATTTTGTTTCATGTGACTTGTGAATTATAGAGTGTTGGAGTGTTACCCAAAACACTTGAGTGATTGAGTGAAACACTTGCCTGGTGAGAATTGCTTAATTTCATGATTGCATCTTTGCTCAGTGGATTGATCATTCATAATGTGTAACATCTGTTGAGTAACTTGTGAAATGAATTGAATTGGAAGCATGTGTGCATCTTGATTTGATATCACTGAAGATCTGAAGTTGAGTAGTTCTTGTCATATACTTTAGGAATGTTGAACCATTGGATGAAATAGTAGAAAGCCAAGCTTTGTTTTGTTTGCTGTTTTGTTTTGTTTGCTTGAGGAGAAGTAAAGTTCTAAGTTTGGGGTTGTGATAACGGTTGAAAAATAGTTATTTTCATATATCATTTTAGACCAAATTACACCCTTTAAGACTTAGAATGAGCTTAGAATCAAGTAAAACTCAATAAATGAGTCAGTTGAGAGTCAAAAGTTGTTTTTAGCGATATTATGCTTGTTTTGCATTGTTTTGTAGTGATTTTGATGAAATTGAAGATTGGGATTGAAGATCAAGGTCTTAGACTCAAGATTAAGGAAGAAAATTGAAGAAAAGAAGAGTCAAGAAACCGCCCGGCGGCAAAATTCACTGTTGGGCGGTCCTAGGCGAGGAGAAGCCACCTGGCGTGGGCGTTGGGCGGATTTGCGATTAGAGGCAAACCGTCGGGCGGTGGCCCCCTGCCACCGGCGGTGGTGCGATTAGAGGCAAACCGCCGGGCGGCATAAGTGTGCCGTCGGGCGGTTGTCCGCTGGGCCTGGGCCTGATTTCTGTGACGCTCCTCAGCTATAAATAGCCCTGTTGCAATTTCATTCTCAATTCTTTTGACAGAAGAGGGCGGCCAAACCTAATTTTCACTCTCTGTAGAGGATCTCTTGAATGCTTAGGCTCCTTTTCATCTTATCTAGGGTTTGCTTTTCCATTCTTCCATTAGTTTTCATCTAAGTTCACCATGACAATGGTGAACTAAACCCTTTTGTTGTTGGGGGAAACAATGTAATCTTTTGAAACTCTCTTTTATTGAAACTCTTGTTTATTTATATGATTCTTCATATGCTTTGATTGTCAATTGTTGGGTTCTCATCTGCACTTAATGTTTTTATCGTTTAACTCATTCGATAATTGTTGTTTGTCTCTATTGATACGGGAACGTACAGTACTGTCATGAACTGGTGAGAAATTCCTTGATTAAGAAATACCAACCTAGGGATAGGGGGTAGGAGGATCAATTGTTTTTGCTTCTGTTCTTAATGCATTATTAATTGCTAGGGGAGGCTAGGGATAGCAAGCCGGTAATTAGTAATAGGCTTCTTTCGCCGAGGAATCGGGTTAAGGGTAGGCCAAGAAAGTTTGCATAACAATTAGATAATCAAGCACATTAAACAAGAGGAGTAGATAAGAGGGAGTGAATAAGATGAAATTGTAAACCCCCAACAACTCCATTCATCCATAGTCTTTTTCGTCAATTGAATCAACCACATTGCATGTTTATTTTTTGTCTTTGCATCCACCACAATTAATCTTTTTCTGCAAGTCTTACGATTTTGATTCACACGAACGATCCTTTCGAGTCTCTTGGGAAGAACGATATCGGGCATTACCGGTTATATTACTTGCACGATCTGGTACACTTGCCAGTGAGTCAACACACATGAAGGCACAAATGAAGTAAAGAGAGCAAGAAAGAACTCCCTGATACAAGAGTATGAGATGTTCAGAATGAAGGCTGGAGAAACCATCTATGATGTACAGAAAAGACTAACTCACATTATAAATCATCTAACGGCTCTAGGGAAGATGTTTGATAAGGAAGAAATCAACATCAAGATTTTGAAAAGTCTGAACAGAAATTGGCAACCAAAGGTCACAACAATCTCTGAATCCAAAGATCTTACAACGATGAACATGGCTACCTTGTTTGGCAAGCTACGTGAACATGAATTGTAACTAGGTAGATTAAAGGATGAAGAAGAGATTGAAGAAAAGAAGTTCATTGCTCTGAAGGCTACAAGCAAGAACAACTAAGAAACATACATGGACGAGAAAGAATTGATGACCTTGATGATAAGGAAATTTAGTCGACTTATACATAATGATAGTCAACTAACTAATAATGCAGGTCAAGGTAAAAAGAAAAGCTTCAGTACAAATGTTGTCCAGTGTTACGAATGTGGAAAGGAAGGACATATCAAACCTGAGTGTCCAGAATTAAAGCCTAAGCTAAAAGACAAAAAAGATTTCCTCAACGCAGAAATATGAAAAGAAGAGAAGCATACATTGCTTGGGAGAATACAGATTCTGAAAGCTCAAGTGATGAGGATGTTGATCAAGAAGAGGAATCCAACATTTGCTACATGATTGGAGTAACATGGGACAACTATAATAGTGATGCTAACATCTTAAATGAACCAGTGGAAATCAAATATGATCTGCTAAGAGATGCCTTTCAAGAACTGCATGTTGAAGCAATGCGACTACAGTACAAGGTAAATCGATTGAACTCTGAATGGAGAGATTATGAAAATAGAATTAACAACCTTGTTGCTGAAAATGAAAAATTAGAGAAAGAATTGAATGATGCTTTGCAATCTGCTAAGGATATTAAAATTGAAATTGTTACTGTTGAAAAACAATGTGAACATTGTCCTACACATATTGAAAAGATAAATTTCTTGATTAGCACTCTAGCTAAGTTTACTCAAGGTAGAGACAATTTAAATGTTGTTTTGAAATCCTCTAGCAGAGCTATTAATAAGCAAGGAATTGGATACAAAGTTAAATCTAACATAACCAATACTAACAGATTTATTGATTTAAGTAAATCTGCTAAAAATGCATGTTTTAATGTAATTGTGTTGGCCACACTGTTAGAAATTGTTATTACAGAAATGTTGTCGTTCCAAAAGGGTTATATGCATGGAGACTTAAGGAACAAATGGTGACAAAGACTGACAATCATGGACCCAAAGTTAAATGGGTACCAACAACCAAAACATAAATTGTTTTGCAGGATACATAGCAGGTGCAGTATGAACTCAAGGATGGATCACTTTGGAACAATCAAAATCTTGAGTATCTACAACGGGTAAAACTGTATCAGTCTGCTACATTATGCTTAATTGATTGGTTGTTGTTGTGTGATTGTATGAATACATTGTTTGATCATTTGATTGATTGATTGAGTATGTAACTTTGTTTTCACGAGTCTTAGTCGACTGCCTTATTAATTCATTCCCCTATGTTATGTGTGTGCTTTAAAATCTGTTTTGAAAATTCTCATGACATATAATAGTCAAATAAGTGCTTAATCAATTCGACTAGAGTCTTTGTTTTTAGGCCGTTGGAATTTAATTTTTCAAATCTGAGGGTTACATGAAAATCTTTTGGCGCGTCTACTTTTATATGTATGTATGTGTGTGTGTTAGACTCCTAAACTTTAACACTGTGTACAACAAAACCCTTATTTTGGTTCAAAAGGCATCTCTCTCTTATTATTTGCAAAAATGGTTGCTTCTTCATCACGCCTAGGAAAGAGAGCAATGACAGCAAGAAGAGAAGTTGATCCTTTTGGTTAGTTCAGTGACGACGATCAAAGAACAGATTACATCTGCAAGTGGGGCTTCAAAGAAGTTATGCGACACAAATGTATAAGCATTCCTTTCTATCGTAATGAAGGATTCAAATTTCAAGAATGGCTTGTTAGGGATGGTGTGTCTAAATTTGTTGAGATGCAAGGTGACTATTATCCAAATTTAGTCAAGGTATTTTATTGCAATCTAAAGAGGGAAGGAAGTGGTCTTAAGTCAAGAGTAAAAGGTGTTGATATCACCATCGACCGATTTATCTGGGAAAGTATTGTAGGCCTTCAATAAGAAGGAATATTATCACAATATGTTAAGACTCAATGCTAGACAAAATTCAAAATTTCCGCTCTGATTCTAGTGGTGAATACATGTTTCATGAGTTTCAAGAATACCTTCAACAAAACAGTATTGCATCTCAATGTTTTTGTCATGATACTCCTCAACAAAATGAAATTGTTGAATGAAAAAATCATCACTTACTTGATGTTACTCGCACATTACTTCTTCAAGCTTCTATTTTATCCAAATTTTGGGTGAAGGCTCAATCCACTATTGTCTTCCTATTACAATTATTGATTTTGACTATCCTTTCTTTCGTCTTTTTAAAACCTACCATAATTATAGTATTTTACATACTTTTTGGTGTCTATGTTTAGTTCATTTACCTTTACTTGAAAGGCATAAGCTTGGGGCGTAATCAACCAAATGTGCTTTTTTTTGGGTATTGTCCCTTTCATAAGGGTTTTGTGTGTTATGATACTTTTAACCAAGATTTTTGCATTTCCAGGAATGTGACATTTTGATAGTCAATTTATGTTTCCTTGTTTTTCTCCTACCTCAAATGATGTTGTTATTCTTCCTACTTTTTCTACAATATCCTTATCTATAAAATGTCTCCAACTTGACATCTCATATATAGGACAACGTTGTTGACAAGTTTCTACTTCCCCTTCTGACTCTGAATCGCCACTTGTGTTTGTACTAATTGAACCACAATGATGTGGTCGAATATCTCGAGCTCCTAATAGATATGTCAAACAAGTATGCTTATTCTCATAATTCTCTAATAGTTTCTCTTTCTGGCCTACTTGTTACTCATAATATGTTAAAGATATATATTAGGTAAAGGTAATGAATGGTGGATTTCAAGATCTACAAAAGAACTTTTAGATGGGATATTGTTTCTTATCTTCTTGATATCAAACCCATAGGTTGCAAATGAGTGTATTATGTGAAACTAAATTTTGATGGTTCTCTCAATCATTACAAGGAAAGACTAATTGCCTTAGGAAACAAATAAGAATATGGAATTAATTATAATAAGATATGTGCATGTTAAAAAAGAAGGGCTTAGTTTATCACACCAAGAGGGGGTTTGGTGATGTGTAAAAATATAAGCTTTCAAAATCTTTTTCGCAAAATAGGATGTCTTTACGCTTTTCTTGAAACGCAAGTAAATTTGTATGCACTGCAACAATATGCTTAATCGAATGGAATGACAGGTTAATCGACTATATGTAGAGATAAGGGAAGAAAGAATTCAAACACTACTTTTTATACTGGTTCGGCCAACATGCCTACATCCAGTGTTCTTCCACTCACAGGAAGCAAATGCACTACAGAGATCTAGGTTTTTACACCAAGGTTTTTACAACGACCTCACCTCAAAATGTAAAACACCTCTTTAACACATTAATCTAATATAGGAAAAACAACAAACAAGACACGCAGCAAGAACGCTCTCTTCTGCTGTCAAACCCTTTGAGACACCCTCAAAGTTAAGAACACAATTCTTCTTCTTGTAAACACCACAGGGAATACGAACCAATCTTCACGATTGTAACAGTTCTTGATCAACCAATAGTCACCTTGTTGTGCAAAGTGATCAGACATTCAAATTCAATCAACCTTTCTACTCAAGAAACCTTCAAGACTTCGATCACCACAGTCGTTGTTGGTTCTTGGAGCTTTTTCTTTCTTTTGTAAGATATCACGAAGTACTCTGAATGATATGAAAGTGTAAAGATTAATTCTTCTTACAAAAATCAAGTCATGCGTCAATGTATAGTATATCACAAAACATACGTGTTTTAATCGATTAGGCTATTAATCTAGTCGAATATAATTCGCAGTTATAACAGAATAATAGCAATCAAATGCATTAATTGAAAGCACATTTAATGTAATCGATTCATAATAAATGCTTGGTCAACATATTTAAAAATATGATCGTTGTGACAGTTATGTCAAGCATTTAAACAGTTTTCAAAACAATAACTAACTTAGTCTAATACAAGTTGCATGCAATCGATTAAATAGAAACACTTAGCATATTTTTGAAAACTTTCCTTCACAAAATTCATCATAGCACTCTTGAAAAAGATTTGTGCAAACACATGAGTTTTAATCGATTTCACCAATAATGTAATCGACTTAAAACTGTTGTTTTGTCACACTTTAAAGTTCAAACATAGTGCTTGTGGTTTTTCATTTCCAATACCTTATGTTATGCATACACAAGGTGTGAGGGAGGGAGTGAGTGATGAAGCTGCAAGGGTTTGAGAGAGTGTGAGAAATTTTCAAGAGATAGAGAGAACGCGAAAATTTTTTTAAGAGACTGTAAACATTGTAAAAGAAGGGTATAACTTTAAGTTTTATTTTTAATAATTAATTTTTCAAATCTATAAGATCAGTAAGTAAATTTTTATCTACTTACGTATGGATTTTGCATACAGATCTATCATTGGGAAAGTTTACGTTCAAAGGCATCAACATTACATACAAATTTTACATACGAAAAATTCGTATGTAAATTTCTTTTCTATTAGCTACGGAAAAATCTATATCTAACTCAATTTTTAATATCCATATGTAAATTTCGTATGTAATAGGTCCCTTACCTACAGATTAGGATCTGTATGTAATAATTCGTATGTAAATGACAATTTTCATGTAGTGAGTAAAATCACATATCAACCACAGTGTTATGCATTAATCAACATAATTTATTCACAAACATGCTTTTACGAATACAACATATTAAGAATATAAGCATGTAACAAGTAACATAATGTATACATATGATTTTTTATTAACTATGGGTTGTCATCATAAAAAATGTTAAAATAGAATGACTTAATTTCTCACACTAAGAGAGGGGTGGGGGGAGGGGGGGTGTGAATAGGTGAAGTATAAAAACAAAAACTTTTAAAATCTTTTTCACAAAAAGAGATGTCTTTAATCTTTTCTTGAAACGCAAGGTAAAAGATTTTAAATGCAACGGAAACTTAATCGAATAATACAAAAAGCAATCGGTTATAAAAGAGAGTAGGGATCCAAAGATTCAAGCACTGCGTTTTTATACTGGTTCAGCCAACCTGCCTACATCTAGTGTCCTTCTAACCACGGGAAGCAAATACACTATAATGGTCAAGGTTTTTACAACAAGGTTTCTACAGAAGACCTCACGTCAAAAAATAAAACATCTCTCTAACCCTCTAATCAAAATATAGGCAATACACAACTAGACCAACATCAAGAATCCTCTCTCCTGTTGTTTAAACCCTTTGAGACACTCTCAAAGTCAAGAACACACCCATTCTTGTTCGTGTAATCACAACAGGGAATCTCAAACCAATCTTCAAAAGATTGCAGAATTTGATCGCGCAATAACACCTAAATGTGCATATTGCTCATCCTTTGAAAACATAACAATCTTGCTCTTCAAGAAATCAGAAGTTGTTGATCACCATGGTCAATCTTGTTTCTTGGAGCTTCTTCTCTTTTTCTGTAAAATCACAACTTTCTGCAAAAGACATGAAAATGTTAAATTCACAAAAGTTCTTACAGAATTCAAATGTGCGTCAATTTATAGAATATAACACATCACAAACGCATTTTAGTCGACTTAACTACTAATGTAATCGAATATAACAATTCTATTATAATAGTTAGCAACAAACACAACAAATAATTGAATGCGCAATTACTGCAGTTGACTATCATTTAATTTTTGGTCAACACAATTAAAAATATGACCGTTAGACAGTTATGTCAAGCATTAACAGATTTTCAAAACAATAATAGACTTAATCGAATACAACACAAATTCAATCAATTATGCAAAAATGTTAAGCATAGTTTTTAAAAACTTTTCTCTTTGAAAAATCTCACAACACACTTGAAAATAGTTTGTGCAAAGACACGAGTTTTAATCGATTCAACCCATAATGAAATTGACTTAAAACTGTTGTTTTGCCACACATTTAAAGTTTAACATAAGTGCTTGTGGTTTTCCTTTCCCATAAACATATTTCATGCAATCACATATAAAATCACATATGTAA
The DNA here is from genome assembly GCF_000741045.1 of Vigna radiata var. radiata. Classification (NCBI taxonomy): domain Eukaryota; kingdom Viridiplantae; phylum Streptophyta; class Magnoliopsida; order Fabales; family Fabaceae; genus Vigna; species Vigna radiata. The sequence continues at coordinate 87,909 of NW_014542359.1, read as the reverse complement.
CATAGTGATATGCAATGAACAACACAAACATGTTCTCAAATGTTTTAAACAAATTTATCACATTGATCAAAAAAGCATATATCATGTAAAGATAGAACATGTAACACAGATCACACATGTGTTACTAATTATGTGTTTTCATAATAAAAAACAGATATTACTGAGATTGAGGGTTAAGCTAAACCTGTGCTTCCCCTATCAACAATCTCAACAAAAAACACAGATATCACTAAGATTGTGGGTTCAGCTAAGCATGTGTTCCCCCTATCAACAATGTCAACAGTGCACTTGTTGCCAAAACGACAACTGCCAAAGTTGTCCTTTCTATAGCCACTACTAAGGGTTGTTCCCTTCATCAAATGGATGTGAAGAATGCGTTAGTGGATTGAAGATATCTACATGTTTCCTCCTTAGGGTCTCTTCTCTTCATTTTCAAGCGTGTTCAAGCTCGATCATTCTTCATATGATTTGAAGCAGGCTCTCCAAGCATGGTATGACAAGTTTCGTTCCACTCTCCTTGGGTTCCCTTTTACATAGAGTAAATATGATTCATCTTTGTTAATCCATCATACACCTACAACATGGTTCTTCTACTTCTTTATGTTAATGACATGGTTATTACTGCCTTTGATTAAGCATCCATCCAAGAACTTAAACAACAATTACAAGCTTCATTTCATATGAAAGATCATGGACACTTACTCTATTTCCTTGGCCTTGAAGTTCAACCCACCTTTGATCTCCATCAACATAAGTATACCGCATATCTCATTTTTAAGATTGGCCTTCAATTAACTATTATGATGGATACTCCTCTTGAAGTTAATGTTAAATATCATCACGATAAGGGTGACCTTTTGCCTGATCCTTTATTATATCAATAGCTAGTGAGTAGTCTTAATTCTTGATCACTACACACCCTGACATCTCCTTTATTGTTCAACAAGTGAGTCAATGCGCGCACTCTCCTAGTCATCTCCACTTGGTAGCAGTTCGTCGTATAATTCGTTATTGGAAAGGTACCTCCCAGCGAGCCGTATTTTTTTCCATTGACACACCTCCTAAATTAATTGCTTATAGTGATGGAGATTGGTCTGGTTGTCCTGACACTTTCCGATCAATCACTAGTTGGATCGTGTTTCTAGGTTCTTTATTGATCTCATGGAAAAGTAAGAAGTAACCACACATGTCTAAATCCTCTATTGAATGTGAGTATCATGTCATGCCTATTGCTTGTTTTGAAATAATTTGGCTTCGTGGTCTTTTGGCTAAACTTGGGTTTCCTCAACATAGAGCAATGTTTATCTATGCTGACAATATAAGTGCCATTCATATTGTTGAAAATCCAATGTTCCATGAGCGTACCAAGCGAATTAGACTGTCACTATATTCGAGAAGCTTATGATGATCATGTTATTTCACTCCCCATGTCACTACTCAACTTCAAGTTGTAGATATATATTCTTACCAAGGTTGTTCCTCGCCCGCATCATCAGTTTCTTGTTAGCAAATTGATGTTGCTTGACCAACCCTACTAGTTTAAGGGGGACATCAATTAGGAATTAATTTGTCTCCTTAAATATTTTGATATGATTTTATTAGAATTGATGAACTTTGTTTCCCAACACCAAGAGGGGGGGTGAATTGGTGTTTTATAAAAACTTGCACTTTTTAAATCTTTTTCGCAAACAATGATGTTCTTGAAATCTTTCTTGTGTAGCAATTAATTGTGTGCAATGAAACAATACGTGTAATGACAATGAAAAATGTAAATGTAAAGAGATAGGGAGAAGAAAAATAAACATAGTTTTTATACTGGTTCGGCCTCAATGCCTACATCCAGTCACTCTCCCAATCAACCTTAGATTGCAGAGTAATTCACTATAATGATCAGAGTATTAGAATTAAGGCTTTACAGAGCAACTCGCAAATGTAAACTCCTCACAAACTCTCAATCAAATATAGAAACAACAAAACATGTTGATAATTGTTGAATTTACCATTATTTGATACTCAATTTTGATAGGAAAAACACCCTTTTTAACTTAGAAACTAGCTTGAAATCATAGTTTTGTGTTATTTGTGTGAATAAGAGAGTTAAAGGTGAATTTAATAGTTTTATGCTATATTTCCTTGTTTTTAACAAGAATAGAGATGATTTGGAAGAAGAGTTGAAGTAGCAAGTAGTTGGAACTCAGGAAGAGCTAGAAAAGCATCAGAAGAGAGTCACGCAGCAGCGCTAAGCGCCACTTGAGGGGCCTTCAGCGCCAAATTTCACTGTCTCACGCTTGGTTGCCCTTTTTTGAAGCCCTCAGCGTAGGAAGTTTCTGGCTCGCGCTTGTGCGCCCTTTTTGGGGCGTTGAGCGCCACTTTCCTGAGTCGCATCCCGCCTGCTTGCCTTCTGAGCTGACCCTTAGCGTCATTTGGTTCTAGACGACGCCCGGGCGCCTTAAATAGGGCACTGAGCGCTGGCAACTAGGCTTGGACTGTGTTTTCTGTTTCTATTTCGAACTATTTAAGGTTTTGGACGACCTATAGACTTTATCTTTTGGCAGAAAAGGTGCAGAAACACACTTTTTCACCCCTTGGAGGGATGCAGAAGCTCATATCTTCAACTTTTAGGGTTTTATCTTTCATTCTTTTCCATTATTCATCTAGTTTCACCACGATTATGGTGAACTAAACTTCAATTGTTGTTGGGGAATAGATGTAATCCTTTAAAACTCTCATGTATTTGAATTGATTTTTATTGCAAATGTTTCTTTCATTAATTGTTAAGGTTTTTCCTCTACACTCTATGCTTGCTTTGTTTAACTCATTCATAGCATGATAATTGATTTCATTGATATGGACACATATGGGGGAATCTAGATCTGGGGAATCTCTCCCAAAAGCAGTATTGCTTAGACATAGGGATATGAGTTTTGGTTACCTTAAGATTTTATGTGAATGTAATGCAGAATTGTTTGCTAGGGAGACAAGACATTGTAAACTAGTAATTAAGGATAGGTTTTCTTCACCGAGACATCGGGTTTAAGGTAAATTAGAAAGTGGCATTAACATTATTGAAGAAGAATAATTCGTTTATACATGAGAGTGGATAGGAGAAATCGAAAACCCCAACAACATATTTGTTCCATATTTTACAAATCATTCACCTATGCATTTTTCTTATCATTTGATGAAAACTTGCATTCATGTTTACTCTTTGCATTCTAAACCAAATGATTTTGCTTTAAGATTTTATTTAATCAAGAAATTACATAATTGTGTAGGTCGTGAGTCTCTAGGAAAACGATACTTGGTCTTACCATGATTATTACTTGATAATCATTCGGTACACTTGTCAAACTATTAACACCTGCCTGTCAGAGCGGCTGCATCGGAATGATTAACGTGGAATAACAAACCAAGAGGGGTTTTAATATAAACGTGTGTCTTTTAATTTCTAATCAATTTATCTTACTATGCAAATAATAAATATAAATAAAAGAGTAAGGTTGAGAGAAATTTGCACAGATGATTTTTATACTGGTTTGGATCTTACCAATCCTACGTATAGTCGCTTATCTCAAACCAATATAAACCGTTCACTAAGCACAAAACAATTACAAACTACATTCACAAAGAAACAATTTGTAAGAGTTTAGAAACCACCTCTCTTGACACCACAAGAGATGAACCTGCACCTCCTTTGAGTCTTCAAAAGGGATGAGACACCTCCTCCGAATACTTCACGAAGGATGATCCTCTTAAACACACCTCCTTAGACACACCAAGGGTGAACCAACTATTCCTTCGTCACCGTAGTAGCAATGTACCAGCACCACAAATAAGAGTTTCCTTAGTTGAGCAAGAGCACACAATTCTCAAAGAGTTCTGAGTATTTTAGCGCAAGGGAAAAGTTTTTGTTGATGGATAAAGAGAGCCTATTTATAGACTCAACCAAAAACTCTTCCATTCTTCGTAACTGGCCATTTTACGCATTTAATCGATTAATTTTACTGTTAATTGATTAAATTGAGTGCAACGACTAGTTTTCAAAAACCAGAATACTCCAATGGCTAGTTTTAATCGATTATTCTAAGGATTAATCAATTAACTAATCGATTAGAAAAGGTATTAATCGATTATTCCCTTGCCAATTGAGTTTTCAACACCTGTAACGTTTTAATGAATTAATACTTGATTTAATCGATTAAAACCGTGCGTTTTTTTATTCTGAACAACAAATATAAAATATGAAGGTACAATAATCAAAACCTACTACAAATCTAAGTCTTAAACATTTAAATTACAATGATTACAAAAGCTTTTAATAACAAAAATAAGTCTTCAAAGGATCTTCGTGAATCTTGATATATCTTGACTTGATTTGGATATCATCAAAACTTCATCTTCATCATTTTGCTAACACTGCCAACACAAAATAACTCGTCCCTGTTGCAGCAAACCTTTTGAGATATCCCCTCTCAAAGTCAAGAGAACATCATTCTTCTTCTTGACGCTCACGTACAAGGAAAAAAGCAAATCCAAGATTGCAAGTCTTCTCTCCTGATCAATCAAGATGCACTTTCAGATGTGCTAAAGCGATCAACTAGTATAGTCCAGTAATCTACTTCACAAGAATTCTTCAAGATCCTTCAAACTCTCACGTTCTTGATTCTTGGAGCTTTTGAGTAATATGTAAACTTTCTAAGGTCAATAACAATCAGATATATGTTAGAATGATCAAAAGTTACGAAAATACAAACAACGCGTCAATTTATAGTTATTGTTGGACGCAAAGTACTCGATTAGGTTAGTAGTGTAATCGGTTACATAAAACTTTTGTAACAGTATTACAATTAACTCAGCTCATTAGTTGAATGATCAATTAATGTAATCGATTAACATTAAATGTTAGTCAAACACATTTAAAAATATGACCATTATAACAGTTATGACTAGCACCCAATCAGTTTTCAAACATAACAGACTTAATTAAATATACAGAACATGTAATCGATTAAGCTTTAACACTTAGAAGATTTTTGAAAACTTTTCTTTCCAAAAATTCATCACAGCACATTTGAAAAAGATATATGCAAACACACGAGTTTTAATCGATTCAACAACTATGGTGAATGACCACTCGAATTTAGAGTTGATGTGAGTAGCTTGAGGAGTAGGGGAGATAGGTCCGAAACTACGATGAATGACCACTCAAATTGTCCTGTTTTGGGAAAGCAGGAATCGTGCGGTGACGTTTGCAAGAAGACATACATTTATTGAGATAATTGGTATTGGCACGGGTTGCCTTTAATGGATAGGTTGTGTAGAGTTACTGGGTTGATCATGGTTCTTTATAAGTGAATGTATGGGTGGTTATTGTATTGCTTGTTATATATAGTCTTATTGTGTGTTGATGCTATTTGATGTGATAGGATTGTAGTAAGGACTTAATATCTAAGATGTAAGTGTTGCATTGGTGTTTTGATGTTTATTCGATTAGCTCACTCATACTTGTTTGTGTGTGGCGATGATCGTATAATGTGTGTTATATGAGAGCAACAAATATTTTAGGTACGAAGTAAACATTTTGAGAGGGAAAATGTTATATTTGAATTGTATTTTTTTAGGAAAAAGATTTTAAAAATTTATGTATTGATTTATAGTGGAATTATATATTTGGTTTGTAAATATTAAATATCATTTAGATTTATTAACTGAATTCAATTTGAGAATTTTAATAATGTTGCAAAACTTTTTTAAGTTTAAGATGTTTAGTTAGTAACTCTCTGAATTAGAACGTTACCATTTATCTTCTTAAATATTTTTATATGATTTTTTAAAAATAAATTAGGTAATTCATATTTGTTCTTCCTAATTTCAAATTATATAATATTTTATAATTATGAGTAATACTTATTGTAAATTTATGACATAATCCATTTTTTATTATAAATTCTTTCAAAGAAAATATTTTCCTTGAAAATAAATTTGTGATCCTCTGAATTTCATTAGTTCTTAAGAATTACTCTTTAATATTTACTAATATTATATTTAACTATTATCAATATGAATCATTGCTTTTAAATTGAATTAGAAAATAAAAATTAAAAACAAAAACTCAAAAAAAAATCCCTCAAGATTATATTATGCTATCCGGCGGAGCAGTGCTCATATAGCATCTCATCGCTCTAGTGATATTCAAGATATGTATAATAATTGCATTGACTCTTTACCATAATTCAGACAACTCGGTGAAGCGAAGACATATTTGGCTTATTTAGCTTAATGTGACCTTGTGAAGTGAAAAATTAAGACAACTGTTTTCTAATGTATAACACTCAAACAATATAATAAATAGTTAACTGTTATTTATGGAGGTTGCTATAAATATATTACTTTCTATTCTAATATATTATGATGTTATTTATTGATATGGTACTTTAGATTAAATTGAGATTACTTTAACATCACATTGGGTTCAAAAGATAAAATTAAAGGTAAAAAGTAAAAATAAATAAAAGATATGAAAATTTAGAGAAAATAAAATAAAAATCAAGACCAAATACTTTTGTGGAAATGAAAGAGTTAATAATACTTTATAGCAAACCATACAAAAATTAAAGTTTATATAGAACTGCATGCTTGTACAGGTAAAAGCCGTTTAATGCATACTTTATATCAAATCATACAAAAATTAAAGCCTTTCTCAATTTTTTCCTCTTCCACTTGATTGATATATATATATATATATATATATATATATATATATATATATATATATATATATATATATATATATATATATATATATATATATTCTTCCATAATTTTTGTGAATGCAATCTTCTTTAACTCGAAATTTAATGATACTAATTTGTAAAATTTAGATTTGTTAGTCAAGTTTAAATTAACTAAAATATAGGTTCTATTTATCAATGTCCTTATTTTGACAAAACTAATCCATAATATAGTTTAACGTATTTTACTACAATTTTTTTATGTTTCCCTAATCACTTTTCTTGGTAATAATAGTTATATTATATTAAAAAATTGTATGTCATTATTACAAAAATCGCATACAATGTCGAATATTTTGGGTTTTTAACGGCGACTTCGCGAACGACGTCATATAAGGAGACGTTTAAATTGAAATCGAATTTTAAAAAATTCGAGATTAATGTCGAATTTTGTCAATATACAATGCTAATCAATTTTTTTTAATTAATTGTGATCCTTTTTTACAACTTTACAAGACTTGAAAACTAAAAAATTAACAAATTTCAGTTTTTTGTATTTTATAAAACATGAACTATGAAAGTAGTATAATAACAAACAACAATAACCAACAAGAAACAAGTTCAATTAAACAACAACAAACAAGTTCACTCAAACCACAAGAATAAACAAGTTCAACAAAAAAAACAACAAACAAGTTCTTCAAAAAGAAAATGAAAACTAACCTTCAAAAGGTGGATTTATCGGAATAAAGTCTCGTCATCCATGAGAGAGAAAACAGAATGTGCTTATGAAGGACAAGAACACAAAAATAATCGGTTAAAACAAACGAAAATCATACATAAGGTAATTAATTAACATGCATTTATATCAAATGAAAGAAATAAGAGGGTCTCTAAGATAAAGTGAATGAATTTTCAATCTCTTGCTCAAATTTTTGTTGAATTAACTAACCTTTTAATGTCTAACGTATTTGACCTTTTATATCCTTTTACCTTTAATAATTATATTTATTTACAAAAATACCACACATCATTTTTAACATTGACTATTCAGTATTTAAACGTTATTTATCTTCTGACTTCTTGTAGAAAATGAATCAGACTTTTTCTCTTATCTTTCCTTTTTTAAATTTATTTTTACTTTTCTTTTTATTTATAAAAAAAAATGTAAAGAGAAACAAAGTTCTCCTTCTCCTGTAAAAACAATCATATCATTTCTATAATAAAGTTATTAATTATGAACAAAATAATAACAAAAATAGCTCAAATAAGAAAAATTGTATGTATAGATATTTAAAACTTTAACGTATCAAAACCTAAATTTACACCTATCTGAATCCTTCTCAAACAAGTTGCATCCTTTTGGTTGATGTAACTCTTTATTCCATACTTAGAATCAAATCAGTTACTGGTTTTCCAAGACTTTGCTTGTAATTTCAGTAGTTATCATGAGAAAGTATTATTCTGATTAATTTGCTTCCTCTTAAAGGTCCATATGCTTCTCTTATTCAGCAGAATTTCTTCAATTACACTAAACCCTGAAAAACTCCCATTGCTTTAATGAAAAAAGAGAAACAAGGTTTCATGATTACCCTGTACCCTAAAGTGAAATTTCTATACAAGTCCTAATATGAAAAAGCATTGTGACAAAATAAGCCATAGATAACTTTTTCCAGATTCTATACTTAAGAATAGCACACAGTTACATAATTTTTCAATTTGTGCACTGTAAAGGTAATCAGATTAACACTATTTGAAAAAGAAAAATGCACCTAGTAGTTTAACACTTCACATTATCCCAGATTTTGATAGTTCCTTCAAAGTATTGGCAATCTTGTCCTCAGTTGTTTCACTAATGCATGTCACAAGAGGACTCTCATTGGGTACAACGTCCTCTCTTTGGTAGCTTCCTGGACCTCTAAGTATTGCTTCTGAACCATTAGACACAACACCCTTCATGATAATGGTCTTGTGAGTTCCAGAAATCAACTCCTCATAATCTGTGTCACCAGTTTCTCCAAGAAAAACAAACATGTTTGCAACATTCAGTCCCCAGCGGACAAAGAGATACCTAAGGAAATAGCATCTTGTTTTAGCAATTGTATAAAACATAGCTATCTGACTAAATCATGCACACTAACACTTCATAATCCAAGTTTCTCTCTTGCAAGATGGGAAACTGTAGGAATAAGATTGAACCTAAAAAGTACCTAAATCCAGATTGTTTTGTACTGTGCCAACTTGATGAAATATGGTCTTAAAAATCAAATTAAGAAGTATGAACAGTTACATGAATGCATAACATAAAGCTATCTAGATTGATTTCCAATACAAAATCTGCTTGAATGTTGTATGTAGTTTTAAGGGTTAAATTAGTTTAGTCCCTAAATTTTGATGCGAAATTAAAATTTTTAAAAATAAATGAAAATAATCTTTTTAATTCAATTACATTAATTTTTCTTACTTATCAAACACGTTTCAGATTAATATTTGAGTTGTTTACACCATTCAACACGTTTTCGCTTCAATGTCAAGTGGAATACGTGTTTGACAAGTAAAAAAAATTAAACTAAATGAGTTAAAAGGACTATATTCGTTTTATAAAATCCATCTATAAAGTTTGAAGACGAAAATGTATCAAAGTTTAGAATAGAGACGAATTCCAGTTTTACGTCAAAGTTCAAAGATTAAAAGCATGTTTAACCTTCTAGGCAATTCATTTCCTATAACAGGGAAGGACAAAAATTGTTGCTTACACATATTTTCAATGGCTTTGAGAGAACAGCATACGAAATGTTGTATTAAACAAATAATTGAATCCCCTCCAGCCTCATTAGTTTTCTAACAGTACCTCACTCCAAAGTATTAAAAATAGATTTCTACAAACTCTCTTAGCATGTATGCTAGTGTGAGACTCTTGAATCTGAAAGTGTTGAGTAATTAGTTATTACAGAATTGACTTTACTGCTTTTTATGAAATACTATTATTACCTGAGTGCCTGTGCTCTTGATGCAAGGAGTGGAATAACCTGCACACTAGATGAACCCCTGCAGTACATAGGATGACAACGTAGGCCTCGCATCCGAAGCTTTTGTCTCAAGTCATCAACTCTCTTTGCCTGACAAAGACAGTACAAGGATCACTTCAATCAATAAAACCAGTTTCCTTAACCACTGTCACTGCGAGTAAGTTTGAATGAACTTCTCTAAAGCCACTTCAAAGAGAAAGTAAATAAGATTAGTTTATATACAAACTAAAACTGACTTATGCATAAGTTAGCTAGTAGAAGTTATATCCAACTGATACTTCAAAAACTGATTAATTTTTCTTCTTCTTATTCTCTCTTGAAGTACTTATGGAAAAGTTTCCACCAAACAGGCCCAATGCAAACAGGTGAATTTCGTATACCTTAGTGAGATCCTTTACTTTGTATGATATGCAATGAGCATTGCTAGCTTTCAAATCTTCCTCAATGGGACTTGAAGGTTTTTTTTCACCTTCAGCAGTACTCATAAGATTCCAAATGGTTTTCCTTAGACCTTCACAACCCCAACGATAGTCAATATGCGCTTCATAATCTGGATCAGGCAAAAGCTTTCCATCTTCCGTGTAAGTTCCGGGATAGTAAACTTCACTACCACTGCTGCAAATCAAAACATCAAAATCATTTGCTTGAATGTTGCCCGATTTGAGGAACTCTACTGTTTCTAGCATTGGCATGGCTGTTGACAGAGCAAATCCAGAAACTCTTGCATTTTGAGGGTCTAATTGAGCAGCTTTAATGATCCTCTGCACTATCTGGATCATTGTCTGACCAGGAGCTCCTTTGTCATCATAGATATCAAGTGCTATAACGATCAACCTACGTCTTCTCCACAGAAGAGGATATTTCCCAGTTACATTTTCAGGCAACTTGTTAGTGTCATTTAAACTACCTGAATCTGGTTTTTTCATCTTGCTCAGGAGACGCTTAACTTGGTCTTGCGTGTCTGATCCGGATCCTAAACCTGCTAAGTCTGCATCAATAGAGAGTCTAAGGGACATGTCCTGCACATCCTTAAGTGAGTCATTGAAAGACTCTTCAGCATTTATATCATTCCCAGGAGTGTTAGTTTGCCATTGTGGATGCCTCATCCTGCAGGCAGCCACCCTTGTCAGATAAGTTCGGCAGTGTTCAGGCCACGAGAAAAGGTGTATGTTCTTCCAACCATTTTTCCTGCACTCATGCCACAGGTTTTTATCTGACAACAGCTTTATCAATGCATCAGCAATTGCTTGCTGATCATGAGGATCCACAAGTAAACCATTGTTCAGGGCCTAACACATCAAAATGAGACATAATAAGTTGCTGCAAGGTTTGGACAAGAGATTTTTCCATTTGAATGTGAATTTTATGTTTTTCAATTCAATCTGAGACACTAGTTCACCACATTGAATCATGTAGGATGGTGGTTCTTGCATGGACCAGTTAACTAAGATAAAATTTATTTTACCCTATGAATGTCCACTGGTCCCCCGTTTTTAGTGGCCACCATTGGAAGCCCATGTGCTGCTGCCTGCATGAGTTTGATCATGTTTAGAGATAAAAAAAAAAAAAAAGGGAGCATTGTACCATAAAAAGACCAAATTAGCTAGTCTGTTAAACTCTACCTCAATTAAAGTAAGACCAAAAGGTTCCACTAAAGCAGGATTGATGAAAACACCCTGATTAAAAATATAAATCATTAGCTGTTCATAATTGTTGAAATTCAAGTTATTGTTTCTGAATTGTGAAAATCTACTGACTTCATTATACCTTTGTTTTTGCGGCAAATCGGTATATCTCTGGAACATCAGATTGCTTGTGATGTTTAGGGTATGCCACTCGCCCATATAGGTCATACTTATCAATCATTTTCAACACTGTTGTGAGCACACTAGCATTACCAGAAGACATCTCATCTATGTCATCCCTATTTCCCATTATGAGAACCTGTTTTGTGAACACATTACATTAGTCTTTCCCAAGTACTTAACAATAGTTTCCTCTGAGAGGACAGATCGACTAAGTCAACTTACAAGGTTAGCAAGTTCTCTTAAGGGACGGCTTTCTCCATAGGCTTTTAAAAGAGTGGTTAAGTTCTTCTTTGGATCTGGCCTTGATAAGGCCAAGATCACTGGCTTGTGAGGATTCCTAAAGAAACGCATCACCTGCACTAAACTGTAAGTAGAAAGCCAGTAATATTGAAGGCAGATCCGGATTACCAGTTACTCACTTCTGACCAAATTGATGGCATTGCTTTTGGTGAAGACCCTTCAACACTTGCAGTAAGCTGAAAAATCTCTCCATCAGCTTCAGGGCCATCTTCCTGGCTCATAACATTGCTAAAGTCCATTCCAGGAGGGATAACCTGCAGAAAGTTTAAACCATTAGTAAATAGCAAGCAATTCACCATGTTATTAGAAACAGTAGTAGTCTACTTAGGTGATGCAATTAGCTTACAGAAATACAACAAAACCGACATATCCATCCAGTGAAGAGATTTCTTCAAAATTTCTGAGTGAGATTAATAAGAACAGAATTTTATCTTACTTTTATTTTCTAAAAGTAATTGTGAAGAAGTTTGTCCCAAAAAACACCTAAGGTTATATCAGTAAGCAAATTACCGCCATTCTGGGCATGAATCGACCATGACAGTTCACACCACGCCTAGCGCGAGCTCGCAATACTTTCTCAAGCTTGACATCAAATCCATCATAAAGTCCCCACTGCTCCTCAATTTCTTGCTTTGTACTAGTGATAACAAGTTCTGCTGCATCCAGAGAAAGTTCTTCTGCCTCAATCCTCCTCATCATCTTGTATGTTGAATTGATATCTTCTTTTGATTGACGTCCCTGCTTAAGAAGTTGTTCAAGCTTGTTTCTTCCGAGTGAATGGCCTGTCAGCACCATTGGTACATTCAAGGCACCTGAAAGAATTGCAGCACTGTCTCCAGCATCAGCATAATGTCCATGAATTACATATGGCCACACAGGTTGTCCCCCACCAACTTGTTCACCCAAGACTTTTGACATGTTGAGAATGTGAGCTAATGCTCCATCAACAAATTCTTGAATGTAAGGCCAAAGAAGTTCTTTCTGGAGGTACTTATCTCGTGGACCAAAGGGTATTCGTATGATATATGCACCACTGCTCTCCCCAATGTTATCATCATCATCTCCACCCACAGTTAGCATTTCTGTAGGCTCTCCATAGCTCCAGTCAATTTCAGGGGATGAGATTTGGCGTGTAAACAGATCAACTCTATATACTCCAGGCATTTTTGCAAGTGCACGAGCAAGTTCTACCACATATTTAATCTGCAAATACATTGTTTCTAGCATTAATCACCATTTAAAGGGAGTGACAAAGATATTCTATAGTAGGTTAGTGATTTAGGTCTGTAAGAATGTGAAGAACCTGTCCACCAGTATCAGAATCTCGACCGAGCTCCATGTTTTCTCCTCGAACCAATCCGTGCAAGCTGTGAAATAAAAGAATAAGGTTATAGCAACCATTGCATTTACATATGCTTCTAGAGTTAATTTCTTGAAACATTTCTCAACCGCAGTGTTTAGAAAAATGAGACTATCTTCAAAACAGATGCTTAAACTTCATAGAAGGCACGTGGTTTCTCTCTAAATTCTTGATAGTAAATGCTCGGCAATGCAATTCCAATACACCCCCTACCCCTTAGTATTTGTCAATGATATTGATCCTCTGATAGTCCCCAAAAACATTTTCCATTATGCAGAACCAGGACAAAAATTTAAGTGCAGGTAAAAAGAACATTATGATTGTTTTATGACAGCTGGTGGAACTTCAGAAATGACTCATTGGCTTAGCTCTTATCATTGTTATCATCTGAATTAAGCAGCACAAAGAATCTGAAGCAAAATAAACTATCTTCCCGATGACTGATAATGGAAATAAATATGAATCTGTCTTCCACTATGATCAATCAATGAGTAATTCAGATGACTGAGAAATTGTCTGTTACCAGAAATGTTAATTGTTGGTATACCTTAAGAGGACAAGATAGAGCTTCTTTTCCTTTTTGTCATCAGACCATACTTCCAAGTTGGAAATCTGACGCTGGATTTTTTCCTTTGGGGTCTCACTTTGCATCATCTCTCCGATACCATCGCCTTTTTCTCCTTCTGACAAGTCTTCAGACATGTCCTCTGTTGCTTCTCTGCGACCTTGTTCTCTCTCCCATCTTCGGTGTGCCACCCTCTGGGATTCCTCCCATTCCAACTACACAAACCACACTAGCGTTGCTTATTATGATCTTGCATACAGTAACTCTATAGTACATGATAGTTCCCTCAACTATGTTAGGTGAAGGACCAAGCATAGTGAATTGAACACTTAAAACAAACAGTTCACACTATCCTAGTTAGAAAACTCCCTTCTCTGTCTTGAACTGAAAAAAAAGCAACAATCATTGCTAGTGGGGCACAGCTTATATAAATAAATTGTGTTGTATTTCCAAACAAAAAGGAAATGTCACTTTAATGCAGTGTGCACAAATATCAGTCAAGAGAAACACAAATTTTCACGTATTTCTTTATTTGATATTGGCATTGATTGATCATGCCATCAAAATTGGAATCCAAAATGCAAAACACATCATTGGATTCACCAATAGATTCTTCTTTCATGAAACTTCTTCGAAATCACATCAACCTTACGATTCATATATCCAAATTCAAATGAATTCTTTTTCATTCAAACCAAACTAACTTAAAGAAGAACCTGTTTTTTCTTGCGAGTGAGGTGCCAAATGCGCCAGCACATGTTCTCCAACCTTGAACTCCTCTCCCTGGTGTTCCTGGTGGCAACCACCTTGATCCAAGTCCGATACAGATCAGATTCATCAACACTTGTCACCACCTCTTCCACAAAGTACTTGGTGGGGTTGAAATGCCCCCCATCTCTGAGAGTCACAGGTGCAGGCTTTTGCTCCTCAATGGTCGGTGCCCCAGTTGAAAGTATTGCCTCCAAGTACCCATTAATCCATTCATTCCCCGCCATCACCGCTTTCCCGCTGTTTTTCTCAAGAAAATGATGAGAAACGAAGAAAACAAAAACCGGGGTCTTTTGATATCTCTAACAACGTAGATATTGTCAACCGAATTATCTCCTAAAGAAGATGTGTATAGGAAGGAAAAAGAAAGTGGCTTGAAGAAAATTATCTGAGAAAGGAACTTGAAACAAGAATATACGACATATGTACAGTGGTTATAAGTCCAACATGGTTTCTTGGATATTAAGTAAGCATGAGAAGTGAAAAACATGAGAAATGTGTCATCTGCTACGTTAAGGCCTAAAGGGGTGAGTTGGTGTTGTGTTTTTCTGTTATTGTCATGTGAGAGTTTGTATCATTCATTCATTTGGATGCTGAGAGAGAAAAAGTGTGTTTGTGTGTGTGTGTGTTGAGGTGTTGCATGGGGTAGAACGAGAAAAAGGGGTGTGTTGTGATTGGTGAAGAAGGGTTCAAAGATAGAGTCTTTGGTTGTGTTGGGAGAATCACGAGAAGGGTTGGATGGGAAGAGATGGTTAGAAGTTAGGAAGGGGTGGAGGAGAAGGAGATGGCAAAGGTGAGGGAGCCACGTGGCAGGGAATGGTGGGCCAGAGACATGCACACGTGTAGAGTCAGAAGAAAAATTTGGGTCTGATGTATCAATATCATTCTTATTAATAGGAATTATTTAAACATATATATTTTTTTTTGGATATTTTTTTTAAGAATATTATACATTAGTATTCAGTCATCTATTATCTATCTATGAAAAGGTTTGTCCAAATGAAAATTAATTATTTTATTTATAAAAACAAATAATTATGTTTAAGTATGATAATTTCGGCATGATAATTAAATATTTAAGGACAAGGTGGAAAGTAACTTATAAGAAAAATATTTCCTTATCTCATGGACAATGTGTTGTTTTAAGAATATTATATTAGAATGATTTAATATTGTGTGTTATAGCATGGAAGCCAAAGCAATAAAGGATATATTTTAAATCATAATTATGAAGTTTGAGTAAAACAAATTGAAGCAATTTTATCAATGAAGAGGTTGTTAAAGTCTTGATAAGTGATGAAAGTATATATAGAATTTTAGAAGTTATGAGATTGGTCCAAGCTCAAATTTATAACATATTATTCAAATATTGATGAAATGATAAAAAAAATGATTATGAAATTTATTGAATGAAATTAACAAGTCACGCCGAAGTTTTTAGATAAGTTTCAAGTTTGCACCATTCTTGAGTGAGAGTTTAAGTGAGGAAATTAAATGCTTAATTAATTATAGATGAATAATTAAGCTGTGAGAGGAAATAAAATAAAAAGGGTCACATATTTTTTTCCTTTAGAATTGATATACTCAAACAATATAATATTATGCACAGGAGAAAGTTTTTCTTTATTTAAGTGGCCTAAATAGGGAGATGATATTAATATTGACCATATTATTGACATATTAATGAAGTTGATAAGCCTATATTTAAAATTATTAATAATGATCATGAAATGTATATATAAGATGATATTGTACTTCTTCAAGTAGAAATATTAACTAATTATGACAAAAGAGAGATTAATAATGATATGATTCGGCATATAAGACACTGAGTGGTGAAAAATGAAAGTAAATTATTATATAAGACTTTTTTTTTTCGTAAAAAGAAAGAATCACCTTGACACAAGTAATTAAATTGATATAAGTATTAAGAGCGTTTTTAATGAATAATATATTTATTTTTTAAAACATATTTAATATAATTTTTTGAAAAACATTGAGTATAACCGTTTTAAAACCCTTACCGTTTTATTAGTACTGTAGTGAAACACATGAGATAGGTGGATGTGTTTTCACGTTTTTTTATGATAATAAAAAATAATAAAAATATTATTATTATTATTATAATTATAAAATAATATTTTTGACAATTTTATTATAAATAATTTTTATTTATTTTGTAAGTAGTTTTATAATTTAAAAATAATTAAGTTTAAATACCACTATGAAAACAGGTTAAATTTAAAGAAATAATTACTTAAAAAAGTAAAATTGATAAAATAGTTATTTTAATTTAAAAAATATTTATTAAAATAGTAAAATTAAAAAAAAAACACGTGGACCAAAAACAGAATCTGCGCATTCATTCATGTAATTAAGAATTCATGTATTATTGGATAGAAGTAATAATAATATAATTTATTATATATGCTTTTAATATATATATATATACATTTTAACAAAGTATACCATATTTTAGTAGACAAAATATTCTTATATATGAATTCTAAGTTTTAAGATCAAGATTATTTGAATAATTTTCATTTTTAAAACTAAAAAAAAACATAAGAAATCTCCAACCCTTACTCACTCCTCTCACATCCCTCATTCCTTTTAACAATTTCTCTTTCACTTCTTACTCTAACATTTTCTCTCTCATGTGGATGTAAGAGAGGATGGAGACGAGAGAGAAACAAATTGGATAAGTGAGGAAGGTGAAGTAGGGTTAGATGAGTGTTTCTGATATTTTCTGGAGGTATTGTAGAGATGACAGAGAAAATGTTGGAACTACAGAAATTACAAATAAAGGGGAGAGAGAGAGAGGTGAGTAAGAATTTGAGAGTTTTTTGTTTTTAGTTTTTAGATAAAAGTTATTCAAATACTTTTGACCTTAAAACTTAAAATCCATATATACTATATGAGGATATTTTTGTCTATCAAAACTCTCTCCATATAATATATATATATATATATATATATATATATATATATATATATATATATATATATATATATATATATATATATATTTAATTTTAATCTAATAATAGGAAGAAAACTTGTCATCCTCGTACTTTTTTAAAATTTGAGATAATATCTATGTTTTTAAAAAGAACATTTATGAGTTTTATCCTTTCCTATTACATTACGTAAAGGGAGGTTAGTAAATATTATTTATTGAGAAAAAAAAATACGGCGTTTATTTCTATAAATATATCGAAATCATCTTTGTTTAAGAAGCATGTTTAAGTCATCTACCCTAATATTCAGTGATCGGATTTGTCGATAGAAAAATACAAAAGTAAATAGAGAAAATACTAGAAAAAGAATAACATAAACTTAGTGTTTTAGTCTGAAAAAAAAGAGAGAAGGAAAAATAGATGAAAAGGTTTTTTTTTTCTCTTATTTAAATTCATGTACATGAAGAGTGAAGAAATATGAAAAAATGGGAATGGACCATATTCTGCTGAGTAGGTTCTTTCTTGTTGCCATGTGCAAGTAGCAAGAAAGTACAGAATATTTGAGAAGTGTCTTTGTTCCTTTTCTCATAAGAGTTTTCTAGCCGTTGGATAAAAAAAAAATATAATAAGACTAATTCTATGTAGAATAATAACTTTTCTTTTTCTTCTTTTATTATATTTACTTATGAATCAATATAAAAAAAGGTTTTCTCGAAGATATATTACGTTCTAACAAAATTGTTCTATGTAGAAGATATTTATACATATAAGAAAAACTAAAGGAATTTATAGTTGGAGTGAGACTTGTGTATCTTAATGTATTAAAGTTTAATTTTAACAATTTATATTTTTTTAACACATGAATAATGTATTATACTTCCAATCATTGCATGAGGATCTTTTGTATGAGAAATAAAGTTTTCATGTTGGACCTACGTAATCATTATCAACAACATATAAAATGTTTGACTTTGACGTGTTTAAAGGTTTAGTCACATTCATTTATTTGAGCGAAAGAAAGTTCACTTTTAATAGTGTATTGGAATAAACAATTCAATTAAACGTTTCTTCAACACCAATTTTTTGTTATATGAAAATTTATATTGTAAATTTAAGCGTAAATTACTAATTTGATATGCCAATCTTTTTTTTACTAAATATTGACATGCCTATTTATTGCATTAGAAATGAATAAATTTTTTAATTTTAATTAATACAATGTTATTCTTCACTCAATTGTGTAAAATGTCGTCTTTATTTTTTTTGAGTGACACAATAAGACAATAACACGTAGTTAGGTGTAGGACACCTTTAATATAAATTCAAATGATGTTGGCAGAAATGATAAGGTTATACTAATTTTGAAATTAAGAGATTGATTCAAAATTTCAATTATTGAGTAACCAAATTGAATTATCTAGAAAACACATGCACGACATTGATAATTTAGTATAAATTTCATTGTAAGTCTACTAGAATAAATAAAAATAATAATATTTTGACTATATATATATATATATATATATATATATATATATATATATATATATATATATATATTAAGAAAATTAGTAAAATAAACGGGAAAACTTAGGAAAATTATGTTCTTTTTTTTCATTGAAATAAGTTGGTTATAAATTTTGTAATACTTCCTAAGAATTTTATTTTAGATATTTCCTAACAAGTAAAGGATCTTATTTACTAATATTAAAGTATACAAATTGAAATTATTCCATAAATTGGTTGGTTAACATTATACTTAATTTCGAATTGTAAGACAATATCATAATCTATGTTAATAGTGGTGATGGTTGGGTTAATTAATAACATGCTATTCAATAATTATCAAATACAATCCTATGCAACTTGTTCACAATAAAGATAATATGCATAATTAAAAAGAAGAACAATTATCTTGGATTAACGTTTGGGGATAAATTTTGCCGATAAAAAAAATGGAGAAAAATTATTCCAAACTCAAAATTCTTGATATAAAATAGAATAAAGCTTATTTCTTTTAAATTATACTTTTATTTTGTTTTTTACACATATACACAAAGAGATAGTTAATCTTCAAAAAACAATAATTATTTATGAGAAAACGGCAAGTATTTAACGAGAAGATAATAAAAAGTTTGTATCGATCTAATTAAAGTGAATTTTTCACTTTAAGCCTTAATTTAAAATCTAATGAGAAAGAACGCACATTTCTAAAATTTGTTTCCACTTCGTAATTAAAAAATGTAGTGAAAAAAAGAAAGAAAGAAAGAAGACTCACCACCAATTATCTTTCTTCTTCTATATAATTTCTTTTATTTTTAAATATTTAAAAAACTCAGAATGAAATAAATTTTTATTAGCTAAAAAACATGTATCATTTCATCGTACGGAATGGTGATTAAACCCTTCTAATATAATCTATAATGTATTTTATATACATAATTATTAAACTACGTATAGTAATTAATTAATCAATTGTTAAAATGATTTGGACACTTAACCTGGAGGTGAAAATTCTACTATATACAGTATTACTTTATTACACATTTATGATTATATATATTTTATATTAATTACAGGACTGACCATCAAGCATATAAAGGTGAATTGAATGATTAAATGTCCTTATGTTGATCTGTTTGTGGGGACTTGATGTGATTGTTTGTGACACATGGACCTCATCCACCACCATCAACCAAACATTATCTCTTGTCATATTTTCCTTAAAAGTTTTGAACCCTTTTAACTAGGTTGTCTTTTTGAACCAGAAATATTCATTATATTTCCCCTAATGTTGTTAAATTAGTCATATTCATGAGATATCCACAACACACTTTTCCATCAGCACAAGCCAAAGATTACTCATCTCTATAAGAATAGGCAGACTCATCATTCATTTTGTAGGGTATGGATAAATATCAATATTCTCTTTCATTTGTGTTTGGTTTTTAATATTTCAGGTTTTCTCTTTCCCTCATCATCTTCTTGTCCTTCTCCAAAAGACGACTTGCCAGAAAAAAATAGTTTGAAGCTGAGGGTCATCTCAGATCTCTCTCTTTTCTCACACCAATTACATACACACAAACATTATTCTTAAAAAAAATTATTTTAAAATCCAAAAGTTAGTGATACGGGGAACACCTACTTTCTTTTTTGTTTTATTTATAATACATATAAATAATTTTTATTTTTATTTTCTTAATAACTAAGAATAAATTAAAACTTTAATAAACTTAAATGTTCTTTTAGAAATATTGAAATCTTTAAAATGATAAATTAACTTTCTTCGGTAATTTGGTTAAGTTTTTCTAGTAATTTTTTTTACTGGCCTAAGATTTTATCAGACTTTCTTTTCAGGATCTCTTAGAAAAAAAAAAAAAGTTGACACTACACATTTTTTTATGATAACTTACTCTTATTATTTAATATTATTAATTCACTAAATTGACACAAATTGCAAAACATGGGAATCCAATGTATACATTTTTAAAAGCGGATACTAAACTGAAAATTCTCTCTTAACATGGGGACTAATTAAGAATTTAAGCCATATCGGAAATAGGATAATATCCGACGTTAATTAACATCGAATATAGAACATTATTCGACTTAATTAATGTCTTTTTTTTTGTCATTATCCGATGTTAATAAACTCTTTTACTTTTTAATTAATATTGATCCATTTTTATAACTCTACGAGACTTGAAAAGCAAAAAAACAACCAATGTAATCTAGTTTTAACATTTTATACTGCATGAATTATGAATTATGAATTATGAACTATAAACAAAAAGCACCAAAGTTATGACAATAGTAGTTATGATAGCTATGGTTACTGGTTTTGGTTGGATTTTTTTTCACAACTCCTTAAAACCCTTATTTAAGAGAAAAAAAAAAACACCAAGAGTCCTGTCTTTGTGAAATATAAAAATTATTTGAAAAGTCTATTGTGACAGATCTTTAAACGACCATAACATTTGCTCTGGTTGGCCGATTTGCTATTATTATATATGAACTTGGAGTAGAAAAAAGTTTCAATCACTTGCCAGCCGGCTATTCCTTCTAGATTTTCAAGAAAAGACCATTTTCTATTTTTCGTCAATTGTTTTTCCAAACTTTGCAAAAATATTTCACATACTTAAACTTGGAATTTTGATCTAATATTTTTTGTGGGGGTTTCTCATGATATTTTGGTACTTTGAACAAACTTTCAAGTCATTTGGAATTGTTTTGAATATATTATTAGTTTTACCCTAGCTTGGATGTATAATGTGTAGTATGAGCAACAAACAAGTTTAACAATAACAATATCAATATCAAAAAGTTCAACATTCTTGAAAACGAAAACAAAAACAAAAACTAACATTTTTAAAGGTGAGTTTGTCGGAATAAAGTGTTGCTGCTAGTGAGGGAGAAAGAAGCATACACCTATGAAGGATAACACGGAAATAATCGGTCAAAACGAACAAAAATCATATCTAAAGTAGTTAATCAACATGCATTTGTGTAAAATGAAAGAAATATTACATGTGTTGGTTGCCAAATTTCGTTCGAGAGAAGTTTTAGCAAAGAATAAGGTCTCGCCCCCTAAGATAAATGAATGAATTTTCAACCTCCCACCAATTTTTTTTTATTGAAATCACTAACATATAATGTCTGAAACTAGGGCATCTAACATCTTATACCCTTTTGACGTCTGAAACTAACACGTCTGACATCATACTGAGTACATTTTTATCTTCGCGCTAACGATTTTCATGAAATTTACTCAATATGATGTCAAATTTCTCAATGTCCCACGTCTAATAACCAATTGACGTCAAAAAAAGTCTAAAATTCGACGAAAATATGTAGCCATATGGTAAAAGTTAGGTGGAGAATTTGAAGGGAATATATAGCCATATCCCTCCTTTTGCTTGTTTATTGAAGAAAAATGAGTGAATGAAGTCCAGCTCTTGCGCAACACTTGATGATAATGAAAAGGAAAGTGAAAAGAATCTGAAAAGAAAACTAGCAAACACGGTTCTTTCATGTCAACTCAGACTCTAAAAAAGAAAGAACACAGATAAAGGAAAATTCATGGCATCTTCACATGTCACTTAGAAATAAAGGTACCTTATAACAGCTGCATGTTCAGGAATATTTCTTTACAAATACTTATACTTTTAAAATTTATTCAAATTAAGTAAAATAAGTTATTTTCTAAAATAATCTATTATTTTAAAGTTTTAGATTAAAAATAATGTAAATATCTTATATAATTAAACTTAAATTTCATCGATACTGTATGTATCTAATAATCTTCCTTCTTAAATCTAACACATACTTCTTATAAAAACTAAATATCCACTTATTAATTACTTTTAAAGTTATAGACATAAGAAACATAATTGGTTTATATGTTAATAAAATAGTTATTACATTTATTGTTTTTATTTTACAATAATATGGATGTAATTAATTATATTCAACTTTGTAATCCATTTAACTTGATATCCCTAATCTTTGACTTGATATCCCTAAATATCCCCAATCTCGTGTTTCATTTGAGGAATTATACTAACCTTGAAGATTTTTATGTGTACCCTTTTGTAACCAATTTTTATTTTCCTAATTATTTAAACATGTGTTTAGTAAGTTGCTTACAAAATCGTTAATTAATTTTTATAATGTTTTCTAAAATTATAATATTTAAAAATATAGAATTTATTTCCAAACACTTACGGTGTTAATTAACTATGTTGAACTGGTTTTATATATTTTTTGCCCATAATTATAAAACGACACATAAATTTAAGTGGTTTTGACTTTCTTTGTACTTTAATTTTAAAGATCTTTTTGGCGTCTAGTTAACTGATTGGTGTAGTAAAGTAGTGATTGAAAGAATCAATAATCTATTATAAAATCATGGGTGGCGTCTTAATAACAGTTTTAATAAAAATAAATTAATTTACCAATTATTTATTTGTTATACTGTTTTTTAATTAAAAATTGTTATGGCTTTAATAAAAACAACTTCTCAATTAATCCCATTTAAAACACATTAAAGTTTAATCTTTATATAAATTTCAAATTAACTAATGGTTTTGGTTTTCAATGAAACGTTATTTTTTTCCTTAATTATTTGTCTCAAATAAATTATATAAATATTTTTATTTATAATATATAAAAACAACATATTTATTAAAACATTAAAATTGTTTTACTAATTAATATATTTATTACTATTACTTTTAATAGACGAAAAAACTTTAAATTTTACTCACTTTAACTAGAGGTATATGCATAGTAACACAGTTAAAATATTAACTAAAAAATTGATGATAAGAATTTATATATATATATATATATATATATATATATATATATATATATATTATAAATGATGTTATAGAAATGCATTAACATAATAGCTAACATACATTAATAAATTTTTCAGTAAAAAAACAATCAATTTGCTCAACCATTATCCTTATTTAAACTATACAACATATTTTAACATATACAATAAAACAAAAAGTAGTCAAAAACCACTTCTAGATTACTAACAAGTCGTTCATTTAGTTAATATTGAATTAAAAATAAGGTTTCCAAAGGAAAAATCTAGACAGAGAGATTTCAATA
This sequence comes from Vigna radiata var. radiata, assembly GCF_000741045.1. Lineage (NCBI taxonomy): Eukaryota > Viridiplantae > Streptophyta > Magnoliopsida > Fabales > Fabaceae > Vigna > Vigna radiata. The sequence goes on along the minus strand of NW_014542359.1, from coordinate 63,764 downwards.
AAAAAAATAGTTACTTAGATACCTAACAGAAATTAATTTTTTTTTTATATATATATATATATATATATATATCAATAGCATGATACAAAAAATGTTTCGTCAGGACCAACTTTGTGAGTTTATTATTAGTAAAATTTAATAAAAAAAATGAATTTATTAAATAACATACAAACAAACCAATTTTTCTTATATTTGTGTCAAATTTTTAAGTCACAGAATTGCAAGCAACAACATGAATAACATATATAATGTAGTATTGAAGAATCTGAAAGAGGACCAGTCCAGAAGGAAAGTGCAATTTTACGTGTAATCTTTGGCCAGCAAAACATGGGCAGTGCCAGCCAAAAGCCTTGTCGTTGAAGCATCGTCCAAGACACTAACATCATATTTCTTTGTTTTCTACGCATATAAAAGGCACTTCACACACCCTCTCTCCACATACACACACTAAACAAAAACGACCAAACCAAAGAAAATTTCAGACCCTTTTGGTTGATACTTAAGAATCATTTGATGGAGAAGAAGGGTACAAGCTGGTCGTTTAAGAAGCTGAGCAAGGAGTTGTGGCCACGAAGGTTGTCGTCGTCGTTTCGAGGAAAACGACTCCACATACACACCACCATCGTCGACAACATCGTTTACAAGATTGTCTCTGTCGTGGAAGGGGTTGTTATTGTTTCCACGCTTTGTGTTTTCTACCTTTGCTGTGGTTGCCACCTTTGAGTTCTAACCATGTTCATTAGATCATATTCAAAAATTCGTTTGTTCCTTCAATTTTTTTCAGACTAGTTTTGTTCATTGGCATGAGTTTGTGTATTGTTAATTTGATCGATACATAGAATAAATTAGTCACGTATTCCGATCAGTTAAAATAATATACTGTAAAGTTAATTATTACATTCGTCGTATTGTTCAATTCAAAATTTCATTTCGATTTTATCATTAAAACACGTCTCAGAAAGTTAAAATAAAAAAAGAAAATAGAAGAATTCCCATCAAGATTTAATAAGGACTCTGTTTTGGTATTCTTAAGTCTCATGTTTAATTTGCTTTTGAAGTTCAAACTTTCATTAGAATTTATCTTGATGTAAATAAGAAAAGTTATATTTAAATTGTTTTATTATGTTAAAGTTTATTGAAGGAATACGATGCGATAAATAAAATGCTTTAGAGGTATACAATAGTTCGTTGGTTAGAGGTGTTTTATGTTCATCTTATCATTTGAAGTTTTTATGATTAATAAACAACTAATATTAATAGCTTTTGGAATGTATAAATAGATGATAATCTAGCAGTTATTAAAACACCATAAATATATTCATATATAATTTATAGTTTAAGAAATGTATTACATCCATTGTAAAACCTAAAATAAAGTAATACCTAAAATAAAGTAATAGTGTAGAACAAATTTCCCTAATCACATATTTTCAATAGATAATTTCAAGAGTCAAAATAAAGAATCAAATGTCATAAACTTGCCGTCAAAATTATCAAAATTTTAATATGATCAAATAGTAAATGAAATGATAATCACAATTTAATTGAGATGACTTGATAAATATGTCAAAAAAATTTCTCTCATGTTTTTCTTTTTGATTAACTCAAATTAATCGCATTATGATCATTCAACATGAATATAGAAGCAAAACTGATCATGATCACAATTTCAAGATGAACTTGAACAAAAATGGGAAAACACACACAAACTCAATATGAACAAGTAGAAAAATTAAAATGAACAAGTAGAAGAGAATTTAATGAGTGGAAACTGAAAAATAAACATGAATTAAATCACAATGCTGATTGATTGTTACATCTGTTGAACATGTTTATGTACTGTGTTACATGTTTAGGGTTGTCAATATTTGTGCAAATGAAGGGATGTTGGTACCCTGACTTGGTGAAAGTATTTTATCACAATCTAAGGGTGATTAATGACAATATTTTTTCAAGAGTAAAAGGTGTTGACATTCTCATTGACGAATTCATATGGAATATGGCTACAAATCTACCTTCAGAATGTACTTTGTCACATTTGTCAACTGCTCAAACCAATGTCGTGCTCAACAAGAGAAAGGTATACAAGGACTGGCTGAGGTTTCTTGGAAAGTACTCCACTAAAATATTCTATGCTCATGAAGGTTTAATGAAAGAGGAAAAGATTATTGTTGTTCTGCTGGCTCGCATCATATTACCAGGAAGGACTAAAACTAATAGGATGACTGAAGAAGACATTTATCTTTTTCATGCAATAAAGAAAAATATTCCTACAAACTGGCTGAAAGGTGTGAAGAATCACATGAAACTTGCTGCTCTAAAGAAATCATTGTTTCTTCCATATGCGGTATTTGTGAGCAAAGTATTAGTATTACAAGGAGTTGATGTTAAAAGTGAACAAAAATGCTTATGGTGCTCATCAAATATGTTTCACCTTGACTCAATTGTATCTCTGGGAATTGTAAAAACTATCAATGGTTGGAATTTCATGGGAGAAGAAGCAGAGTATAGTACCGGAAGTACCTCTGCTAATATGGTGAATCTTGCAACAGGGCATCTTCTGAAAATTCTTCTGAAAAGGATTTCACAGGATCTTTCCAACTCAGCTTAAGGGAATTGAAGAAATGTCTTATCTTGTTGTCATATGTTCCTTGTTTATCCTAGGTGTTTCCTCGAGTCTGTTTTCTGTTAGTATGGCTTAGAAGGCCATCTTTTGTTTGCTTTTTAGCTCCTTGATTGCTCTTATCATTGTAATATATTTTATCAAGGAAATGAAATTTAGTTTGAATCTATTCCAACTGCCTTAACTTGATTAATTGAAATCTGATATGTTGAATGTTGAAGATTCGACTGTAATATGATTAAGGTTAAAATATCTTTTTAGTCCCCAAGTTAGGGTCCGAATTTTCGTTTTGTCCCCGATTTTAAAAATGAAGTTATTTTGTCCCCATGTTTTTAATTTTGAATGAAATTGATCCCTTCCGTTAAATAACGAACAACGACGTTAAATATTAACTGATATGGCAAATGAGTTATCCCGTGTGGAAATAATCAATTTTTTAGCAATGCCAGATGTGAAAACATCATTTTTAACTTTGGACCCAAGCCCAAAACGTTCTCCTCTTAGATCAGTAACCCCACAGGGGTCCTTGCACTCTCCTCCCCATTTCACTCAAACGAAGAACACTAGAAACCTAAGGCCTCTCTCTCTGCCACTCACACACCCGACTGACCGCCGCAAATTGTCGCCTATGGTGTTGCAGGCGACACCACGTCCCATCGGAGTCACCGCCGGCGACAACGCCCCCTATCTCTCTTTTCCGCAGCAGCCTAGGGTTGGGGCCTTCAACGTCGCCCTCCCGTGCAAGTCACCGCCGACCAAGCCAAGGTCGTCGCTCCCCCTCACCGGCCAAGAGTGCCGTCGCAGACCATTATCCTCGTCTTCTCTTCCTCACTTTACTTCCACCGAACCAGCTACTGTAACGATCATCAATTTTGGCCAGAGACACTGCCACCGTTGTTCGCGGTAGTTCAAACTTTAGATTTTCCCTTTTGTGCAGAGGGGTTTACTACTTTTAGTTTGTATGTATCTCTATTTTTGGTTGGGTTGGAATGGAGGACGATGGGGGTTTTAGAGGGAATGTGTGGAGGAACTCTGATGCATCTGTGAAGGGTGTGAAAATGAAGATGGTTATGTGTGTTGATGCACCAAAGGGGGGACTTGGATCCCTTCGAGAACAACAACGACAATTCTTCTTCAACGTCAATGCTTCCAGCACACCTCCTAGCTTCCACATAGTCAAACACTTCAACAATTGCAAAAGCCCCAATATTTCCAATCTAAGACCTAACTTAACGTTTTCAGAAAACGAAATTGGTTTGAGTTTAATTTATTTTCCCCAATTTAAAATAATTAACGTGGAGGCAGCGACAGCGCTCTGGCTTGCGGTTTGCATCTTGCGGTGATCGGATTTGCTCAGGCGGCAGCCGGTATCGTTCAAACAATTTTGCGCACGAAGAGAAGAAAGGAAGGAGAAGACTCAACGCCATGGCTGACGACCCACCCGGCGGTGAGCAATTATTCTGGTGGCGCTTTGCGCCACAACTGGCAACGATGGCCATCTTCAGTGGAGGCAGCGACGGCGATGATGCAAGGTGGAAGGTGAGTACGTTCTCCTCTCGCGCGCGAAGATGGGCGAGGAGGAAAAGGGGATCTGATGTCGCGGCCAGCGGCGACCCTGATGGCGCTTGGCGTCGCCGGCGATGTTTTGGACCGGGTAGAGGGCCCTTCACGGTGGCCGTGTGGGCAGAGGTTGAGTCGTGGTCGTTGAGCGGTGGAGGGGAGTCTTTCTGGTTTTTCTTGCTCAAAGAAGAAGGCCTTAGGTCTCTGGTGTTGAGTGAGTATGGAATGAAGAGGAAAATGAGAGAACCCCTAAGGGTTTCCAAGAACGAAAAGGGCTTGGGCCTAATTTTGTTTTGTATGCCCTAATTTAAAAAAATGAATATATGTAATTTGTTCGAATTTAAAACACATATGCTGCCACCTCACTGCCACGACAACATTTGCTGCCACATAACATGCATAGTCACTTAATTCTTAACGCCGTTAGCATAGACTTAACGGAAGGGATCAATTGCACTCAAAATTGAAAACATGGGGATCAAAGACAATCATTTCTGAAAGCGGGGACAAAATGAAAATTCTCACCCCAACTTGGGGACTAAAAAGGTATTTTAACCTATGATTAAACTCGATTATGCTAATTTGTTACAGATTTTTACATATTGACTTCTATTGTTTTTTATTATATTTCTTGCATAACTAAAATGCTTGATCTGGAAAAGTTCCTTGAAAGGTTTTGTAGGAAGAACATTGCTTTGGAAACTACAAGTGGAGTTCTACAACTTTGGGAAGCAATGTATTCGACTGAGAAAATAATGCAATCGACTGATCATAACAGGGTTATAAATTCCAATTCTGGAATTTGTTTTTCTTTCATTGATTGCTTATTTTGATTATCTGCTATTATCTCTGATCTAAATTGATTTTAAATATCTTAGTTGAGATAATACTATGAGATTGTATCAGTGCATGACTAAATTGTTTGATATCTTGTCTTTGATATACAATTCTGTACTATACTGTTTGTATACTTTGTGATATACTGCATTGTGCATCTGATCTGGTTTTGATACTATGCATAATGACAGGAAGAATATTACATTTTACACATTTTTCTTCACATGCCTGCATTTTAGGGGGAGTTATCATTTACATGTGATTAAATGTGATAAGGAGAGCATCATTGCATCTTGAAAATTGCATATACTTTTTTATGCATCTCTGTTTGTATATCAGCATAAATATCTAGAGCATTCCTTTTTTGCTAATGCACAAAGGGGGAGAGAACTTATGAAAGCTTTATGAAAGGGGGAGAATGATTATTTTGTCTCATATTCTGCTTGATATTTTGCTTTTTAATTGTGTTACATGCAGACTTGAACTGTGATATATCTTTTGTTACTATATTTTGTATTTGATTGTGCAAACATGGTTAGTTATTAATCATGGTTGTGCATCATCAAAAAAGGGAGAGATTGTTAAGATTGTTGACAACACAATTTCTATTTCACTCTAGTTTTTGATGATGACAACACATTGCTTAATAACACGCATATGTTGTTGCTAAATTACATGTTCTTATGCTGATTGATTATTATATCTGTTGAACATGTTTATGTACTGTGTTACATGTTCCTATGTTGTTTGATTGATATATCTGCTGAACATGTTTATGTGCTTATGTGCTATGTGCAATGCATCATTACATATGTTTTACTGCACAAGTTTTAAAGCTGAAAACCAGAAGCACTTTTATGAACTTATCACTGTGTGACAAAGTTATAGTACAGTCGACTCCATTATTAATAGATTCGACTATGCTATAATCTTTGTACTACTAGTGGGTTCAAATGATTACATCCAAAATGATGTCCAAAGATAACTAAATCCAAAAAGATATCCAAAGACGATTACATCCAAATCGATAGAATACAAAATATAATGATCTTCAGCAGCAATAGATCATTCATCATTCATCACACTAGGAAGCACATTGGTTTCTGGTTGTTGAGGAGGACATTCAGTACCAAGCAAAGTGGATTGTGTTTGTTGAGGAGCAGTTTCAGTACCAAGCATAGTGGATTCTTGAGTTATTGGAAGATTTGGTGGTGGAGCTTGGGTGCCTTGTGTTTGTTCAGAAGTAGATTGGGCAGTAAGTCTTTGTGGACAACCTTTTTTGTTGTGTCCAAGTTCTTTGTAGATTGCACATTTTTTTCTTTGCCCACCCTTTCTTAATTCACTATCATTCTTCCTCAACTCCCACTCCTCCAATCTTTGTTTCTTCTTTGGCCTTCCTGGCATTGTCTTCTTCTTTGGTGGTAATATATCTGAATAAGGTGTAACCTCCCAGATATGTTGACCATTGATAGGGTATATTATGGTGTTGTAAGTCTCTTCATAAGTGGACTTTCTAAACCAGTGGCTTATGCAATCTTCTGCATTGATGTTCAGATATTTCATTGCAATTATAGCATGCATACAAGGAATGCCAGTAATTGCCCATTTCCTACATGTGCAGTCCATGGTGTCCACATTCACAACAAATTGGTGGCCAAATTATGAAACATGTATAACTTCAAATAATTTCTCTCTTGACCACCTGTATTTAACACAGAATTCAGAACACAAAATTTAGAACACATCAAGATAAATGCCTAAAATCAATTGTCACACAGTTTATAAAACTTACTTTGGTAACCAATATCTACCTAACCAAGACTCCTTCTGAAATTTGTTCCAAAGCTTAGGGCAGACTGAAGCTTGATATTGTGTCATCTTTGTCCTGTTGGCAGCCCATCTGTTCATAATGTATACCTTAATGTCTTCTAACATACTAATAATAGGCTTAGACCTACTATCAACTAGCACACTATTAAAGGCCTCAGACATGTTGTTCACAAGAGTGTCACATTGTGATCTAGAGGTAAATCTAGATCTTAACCAAAACCTGGCATAAGTAAATATAAGTTGTGAAGTATTTCAATATGAACTATGAGTATAACAAAAAAAATTAAGAATTGAGATACTGTTGACTCACTGGCAAGTGTACCAGATCGTTCAAGTAATATAATCGGTAATGCCCGGTATCGTTCTTCCCAAGAGACTCGAAAGGCCTTATCATTCATGTGAATCGAAATCGTAAGACTTGTAGAGAAAAATTAATTGTTTGGAATGCAATCGTAACAGGGCTATTTATAGTTGAGGAGTGTCACAGAAAACAGGCCCAAGCCTAATAGACAACCGCCCGACGTCACACTTATGCCGCTCGGCGGTTTGCCCATAATCGCGCCACCGCCCGGCGGTTTGCCTCTAATCGCAAATCCGCCCGACGTCCACGCCTGGTGCCACCTCCTCGCATTGGACCGCCCAGCGGTGAATTTTGTCGCTGGGCGGTTCCTAGACCTTTCTTTTCTTCAGTTTTCTTCCTCTGTCTTGAGTCTAAGACCTTCATCTTCAACCCCAATCTTCACTTTCATCAAAATCGCTACAAAACAATGCAAAACAAGCATAATATCGCTAAAAACAACTTTTGACTCTCAACTGACTCATTTATTATGTTTTTCTTGATTCTAAGCTCATTCTAAGTCTTAAAGGGTGTAATTTGGTCTAAAATGACATATGAGAATAACTGTTTTTCAACTGTTATCAGATACATACCTAGGTGGAATGGAAAGTAAGTATTTAAAAGCATCTACATTGATGGCTTTAATATTCCTTATTTCAGCTTCCCATTCCTGTGGATGGGTGGCTATTGCTGCCCTCCACATGAGACGCTTTAGGTTTTTTCCAGGAAAAGTTTTTCTGAAATTTGAATATAGATGCCTAACACAAAACCTTTGTTCTACCCCAGGTAGAAGATCTTGAAAGCTGCCAAAAGGCCCTGACATGTGTAACATATTGAGTTACATATAGAATATATTGTGTACTGAAGATATAAAGTTAAATATTGAAGAAATTGATCATTCATTGACCTTTTGTTGGTCTGAAATAAAAGTAATTCCTGCACAAACATCTTTCCCACCAAGGTCCTCAATTAGAAGCTCCAAGAACCAAGTCCAACTCTCTTTGTTTTCAACCTCAACAACAGCATATGCTATGGGCAACATTTGCTCATTTCCATCTCTTCCCACTGCTGTTAATAACTCCCCTCCATACTTGCTTTTCAAAAAGCATCCATCCAACCCAATAATAGGTCTACAACAAACAAAGCTATCCTTGCATGCCTTAAAGCATGCATAAAATCTTTGGAAAATCACCTCACCATTAATGTTATCCACTTTAATTTGAATTGTTGTACCAGGATTTGTTTTCAGGAGCTCATGACCATAATCATAAAGTCTTCTATATTGTTGAATGAATGATCCTTCAATATTATCTTTAGTCATGGCTCTTGCCCTAAAAGCCATATTTCTTGATATCCCTACATTCCATTTCCTAGTCACTTTATCCCTAATGTTCGTCACCTTCATAGTTGGGTTTTCTCTCATAGATTTCTCCATCCTTTCACTCAACCACTTAGAAGTCATCAACTTTACATTGAAATCCCTACTACAGATGTGAGTATCAAACACTTTTCTAAGTTGTCATGCATTGACATCAATCCTAAAGGCACAATAGGCATACCATTTATATTTTCCTTTTCCACCCAAGCACTTCACAAAAATTCTTTTCTTGCCATTCTTTATAAATTTTAGGTTTCTTCCATTACTTAGTGCACAAGTCCTAATGGCATCTATGAATTCCTTTTTCTCAGCGAAAAAGGTTTCTACCTCCCATTTATAACCCTCCAAACTTCTAGGCATATTAAAAGTGGTAAACTTTGTCTTGCTGGACCCATCATCCTCCTCACTTTCTGATCCACTGATCAGCTCCTCTGACAGCCACTCATTGTCAGACAACCCACAGACATCATACATATTCTTTTCATTGTCAGTTGATTGAGAAGACTGAAGTAGTGGACTGGAATGTTCTTCTCTAACATTTCCTTTAGAGTTCCCAATGTCACACTGGACGGTGACATCATATAGATCTTCCTCTTCACTCTCTGTCTCATGTACCTCCTCACCCTCATTGTCCTCTATATCATCATCCTCTCCTAAATCCTCTACCTCAAAATCATCTACCTCATGCACCTCAGGTTCCTCTACATGATGGACCTCAGCATCCTCAACCTAGACCTCACCATCCTGAACCTAGACCTCAGCCTCCTCAACCTGATGGACCTCACCATCCTTAACCTCATGGACCTCGGTATCCTCAACCTCATGGACCACAGTATCCTCAACCTGGACCTCAGCATCCTCAAACTGGACCTCACCACCCTCTTGGGCATCACCTTCAGTATGGACCTCAGCATCCACACCATGACCCTCTTGGGCATCACCTTCAGTATGCACCTCAACATCCTCAACACCTTCATCATCAGCTTGACCACCAACCCAATCAATCATTTCTATTATTTGTGGTTCCACCATATTATGAACTACATACAAATGGACTTCCTCATTTAACCTAGCAATGTTCAACATATGCATGACACCCTTATCATCAGTTAATAACTCTAACCTATCTGGGTGCACAGACTGACCTCCTAAACCGTACCATAATTCTTTGATGTCCATATGACCTAATTCTTTGACTGAGGCTATTATGCCAAAATAGCTCAACAAGTCTACATCACAAGACCATTCTGCTATCTCTCCATCAAATTTTAAGTCGCCATTATGATCATTCACAAAATGTCCACTATGGTGGACGACAATTTTAATTTGTTCCTCATCCATATCAAAAACTTTCTTTTTTAACATGTACATTATGGGGGGAGACAAATATTATTTTAATTTCAGTGATACCAGTAAGTGGGGCACTCACTCTCTAAATAAACACTTAGACCGACACAGGGGGACAGGGAACAAACTTACAACCCCACTAATCCAACACTAACAGACAGGGGACCACTACAGCTCATAAACAATTCAATAAACCATTATCAACATGCAAAATGGGACCACAAACTCTAAAGTACAATCTAACCAGTCAACATGGAAAATGGGACCACAAATCATTATCAATACATACAGACACAAAAAAACCCAAATATCACACATGCTCATAAAAGGAAAAACACATTTATATGTTACAACAATGAAAATGACATACTTTACCTCTGTTCGCGTCAAGAATAGCTTGGATTGTCTTCGTCTTCTCCAACAATGAAATGGGTGATCGTCTTTCGCTTCCTCTCGCAACGAGTTTAAGAAATCCCCAATTTAAATTTGAAAACCCTAACTCCCAATTTCAGATGTCTGATCTCATTTATCCATAAATCCCAATTTTTGATGCCACATCACCACTACTCCAAAATCCCAATTTTAATTAAAACCGTCCACGTGAAAAAATATAACACATCACCACATTCTCACTGCAACACGTGGATTTCACTTAACGTCGTCTGCTAGCATTTAACGGATGGGATACAATGTGTGTATTTTTACAAAAATTGTGACCAAATTGAGAATGTTTAAAACTAGAGGACCAAATTGAGATTGACAAACAAATATGAGGACCATTGAAGGTATTAAGCTTAAATTTTATTATGATTTTGTTAGGCTCTTTCAAGGGATTCAAAAATGGATTCCAAAATTCTGATTTTTTTTTTACATGTGCCTCAGTAATCTTTTTGAAGTTTACTTCTATTATTATTATTATTATTATTATTATTATTATTATTATTATTATTATTTATTATTATTATTACGCTTATTAATTTAGTAATTGAAGATGTAATTGAATAGTAAGATTATATAATTTGTTTATTTAATATTTATTAAAAGTGACAAATATCTGACTTTATCCCATATATAATAATATTTATTATTAAAAGAGTACAATTATTAAATAAATCTGCATACGAAATTATAATAAAATAATTTATTATATATGGTGACAAATAATATTATCAATATCAATAATGTCATAAACAATACTACCAATATTAATAATAAAAAATAAATTATTAAAAAACTTGACTTATGAAATAATATTTAATAAAAAATAAAATTATTAAACCAATTATTAAGTGTAAGGGGTATAAAGAAACTGTTTTTCAATTATGTGCCTACTCTTAATATTTATAAAGTTAATAAACAATTATATTAGAAAGGACAAAATAAGAAAAATAAATATTTACAAAAAAAAAAAATCTCCCCTTCATATATAGTTATATATTTAGAAATTATGATGTTTAGTATTTAAATTACTTTACTATTGAATAATATTATCAATATTAATAATAAAAAATAAAATTATTAAAACTTTTTTACTTATAAAATAATATTTAATAACATATAAAATTATTAAACCAATTAAGTATATCGGGAGGAGAGAAATTGTTTTCTAATTTATAAAACTACCTATAGCTGTTAATATTTAAAAAATCAATAAATAATTATATTAGAAAAGTTAAAATAAGAATAATAAATGTATATACAAAATAGAGTATATATCCTTTTTATATATATAGTTATAGATGTAAGTATGACATGTTTTTCATTTAAATTTTATATATAAAAGTTAAGAATGTATAAATCTGCCTTTTATTTTAGCTTTAGCATCATACAATTATGTCATTATATCTTTTTCAAATTATTTGGTGGTGATCCTATTGCACGTAAGATTTATGATGGCTTTGTCAATTGATGATTAGTATGTTCTTAGCTTATGAAAGAAGAAATTGAGTTTAAATTGGTTATATGAATAAGTAGAATAAAGTTTAAAAAGTTAGTCTTGTAATGATAAAGAAAGAGAACATATTACCTATGTTAACTATTTCTTTGAAGGAATAATGTCTATATATTCCATTCTTTTTTAAAGTCATATGAACTATTATATGCATTTGGCTGAGTTTGATCTATCTTGTAAGGAATAGGATCGAAATCATGCATGTTAACCAATGGTGGAGTTTGAAGTTGACACTTCAAATAGGAAAACATGGAATAATGTGGAATAATTCATATAGTGAAGGATGAGTCACCAAATATATAATGGTAAGAAGATCAAGAAAGGAAAACAAAATGTTTGGCTAGAAAAAGGAGTTTGTAATCTTGCAAGGAAGAATGAGTTAACCATAAGGTAGGTTTGAAAATGAAACTCCAAATATGGAAATTGTGCATTTTATAGATGGAGTGAAGTGTTGCGTATTCATTATAAAAATGCTTGGAAATAGCTTCCACATATTAGATGAAGGACTCTAATAGCATCTATTATTGGTTTTTGGTATACGATAAAAGCGAAAGTAATGATTATATGTTTATTTGGCTTTCAGGTTCCTTTTCAGCTTAAGCATGAATAATAAGGCCTAACTTATGTTATACATACAAAAGTTGAAATCTGAAATGAACTATCAATTCATCTGCATATATATATATATATTTGCATGACTGGAAAACTTTTCCTCGGTCACGAAGAAAGTGAGTTAAACATGTCTTCATCACAATTTTTCCATCTTTTTGGTAGCTAAGTAGGAGCTTGTACCACGTACGTTCTTGATCAGAATTGGTCCAGTTGGTTCCCAATGAGGAAAATGTTGAGACATTATAGTGCTTCTCCAATCCAAGTTACATTGACAAAAGGGTTAGATATAGCTATACAAAGCAAACTTAGAGGTTTTCTTTTTCTCTTTTCTTTTACCTTTTATTTATTTATTTCTTAGTACAAGTTAAAATGTTAACGTATTAAGTTTCCAATTATATATTTACAAAAATTAGTTATCATAAATAAACAATAATTATAAACCTTGTTAGTATTATTTACTTATTTCTTAGTGTTTCAGTATATAAGTGAGTAGGGCCAAGAAACACACATTTCCACTTTCACCTTCTCTTCTTTCGAGACCACTTGATTCAATCTTTTCAGTCCAAGAGTCGAGCGGTGGGTACCTGCTAAAGGCACACCGACGCTCAAGTCAGATTTTAATCATCGTACTTAATTCACAATCATAACTCAATTAAGCTAACCTTACCTCTTTAGTTTACCTCCATATTTATAGATTTTATTATGGACCTTAGGCTGATACTAGCCCAATAGCGATAATGTCTGCGTTGGCCAAACCCAACGCGTCATAGGCCTAATTGATCTACTTAATTTATAATTTACAATAAATAAGCTGAATGGCGTGAACATATTTCGAACACCGTTCGGTCAGTTAAATGTATTTATCTTCTGCGTTGTCCTATCGCACAGTCTACTGACTGAATCCTATATTATACCATATACATAGTATTAGGTACCGGTTAAAACTTTCAAAGTTTAAAATATGTTATTTAAAATAAATTAAGTATATGTTATGTATAATAAATAAATAGTAACTATAATAACAAAATTGGTGTTATTAATATTATTACTTATATAGTGAAAATTTTGGTATAATTTATAATGAATGGATTATTTTGTCTCTTGGTATTTATCATTCAGAGCTTCTTATAATGAATTGCTATTTGTGCAGGTTGACAATTTTGGTACAATAAACTTTGTTGAAGCATGCAGGAAACGTAATGTCAACATTCACGAGTTTAAATAATCCCCTGCAATTGTGATGGAGATTGCTTTGAGGATGCTTCTTCAACATAAGATGATCTTCCATCTGGGTTGATGTAGCTTCTTCAAAGGATGGATTCCATATGACCAATGATAGTAGCGGAAGCAAGAAGAGATGAAGAGATGAATATGTTAGTGTTGAATGGTCTTGGTAGATGTCCTTCTAGGAGGTTAGGCCAACCATGAAGGACAAGGTATGAAGAAGTCTAGAAAAAGACAATTTCATAAGGTGAGAACTCAAGAAGAGAAGTCTTGCAATTTTGGCAAAAGGACATTACATTCAATCAAGTTCTAAGGATTAAAGAAGGGCGTCTCTCCTTTTATAGGTGAAGGAGAAGGTTAGAGTACATGGAGTATTTTGGAGCCTCCCCATCATTTAATGAGGAGCCTCATCATTAAATGAGGAGCCTAAGCATTAAATGAGGAGCCTAAACATTAAATGAGGAGCCTTATGTTTTCTAACTAACTTAGTCAAAGCATTTAATGCAAAGGCTCCTTGCAACTAACTCCTTCCAAAACCAATTTTTATCTCTTAAAGCCACCAAACCTTCTAAACAAAGTTAAGCAAAGTGTCTTGGCCAAATACAAGGCCTAAAAATGAGTTATATTACATATTTACAAAGAGTTTTTTAACATAAAGAAGAAGACCAAAATGTTATCCTCCACAAGAGTAGAACTCTTGAAGCTTCATCTTATTCTTCCATCTTCCTTGAGCATGACTCTTTGTGAGAGGTCCAATGTATTCTAAGGCTTAAGGGAAAGCAGGAACAAGCTTGAAAGTCCTGCTTCTTCTTCCAATGTCCTAACCTTAGCTTAGGTTAATGCTCCCTTCATGGATCTCCATTTAGTTCCCAAAACGGGTTCCATCATACCTTCCCTCTTGAAAACGATCTGCCCTGAGATCGGAAAAATATTTGAGGAAGCACAACTTTGGTTTAATGGTCTCCTGGATCAAAAATGTACCTACAACAAATGGAAAATAGGAGTATTATTAAAACAATAAACCTAAACAAAAGAACAAAGAAAGAAGGCCTTTTATTTTTGGAAAATGTTTTATGAAGAAGATTGTTGGCCTTTATTTAAAAATGTTGTTGTAGTGATAAAAGCAAATACAAAAGAAAAAAGAAATAAGGCCTTTCATTTTTTTAAATATTTTCATGAGGAAAATTTATATTTTCTATAGAATCTAAAACTTTTTCTTCACTTGGTGAAGAATGAGAGTTATCCAAGCTTCTAGTGTGTTGATCTTTTAAAAGCAATGTTCTTTTAGGAGGACATTCAAAAGAAATGTTCCTCCTCTGAAAATACTTGAAGCATTGGACATCTCTTGTTTTAGTTTCTTCAAAAGTTATAAGACCTAATTTACAAAAATCTTTTTGTTCACCTTGAGTTATTTGTAACTTGTGAGGTAACAACAACTCAAAGAGTGATTTTTCAAAGGTTATTGAGGAGTTAAAAATAATGAGGAGTGAAAGTGGAGATAAAAGACTTTTAAAAGTAAAGGTTGAAATCAAGAAATGAGAATCATTAATGAAAGGATAAGAGTTCAATGTTTGGAAAACTCCAACTCTTGAATCAACTATGATTGGGAGAGTAGGAGGTGCCTTGAGTAATACTTCTTCTATGAGTAGGAGTTCTTCTTTGAGTAGGATTTCTTCCTTCGTCTTTTCTCTCATCTCAATCTCTTCTTTCTCTTTCTTTTGTTTCTCCTCCCTTTCTCTTCTCTCATTTTCTTCTTTTTCTTTCTTCTCTCTCTCCTCCCTTTCTCTTCTCTTATTTTCTTCTTTTTCTTTCTTTTCTCTCTCCTTCCTTTCTCTTCTAGATTCCTCCTCTTTAACTATTTTCTCTAGTAGTATTGGTTCCTCTTTCTTCCTTTCAATTTCTCTTCTTTCCTTATCTCTCAAGAGCTTCTCATGTTTCCCTTCAAACTCCTTCTCTTTAAAAAAGAACTCTTTTTCACCTCTAATAGATTCTCTATCTTTCTCCATGAGTTCTCTCTTTTCATGTTTAAGCTCTTGATTTCTCTTGAAAGAAAGTGGAACAAATTTTCTTCTCATACAAGCTCTTAGGTCCTTCCAATCTCTAATTGGTGATTTTATACCATTTTTAACATCATTTTGCCTTTGATACCACTAATCATATGCATGCCTCTCAAATTTAGAAGAACACAACCAAATTATGTGGAACTTACTACACTTAATAATGAATGGTTGAAGTTTTTCAATCTTTTCTTCGCAAGCTAAGTATGATATTGGATCAACTTCTTTACCGAAATGGGGAATATCATTCTCAGCTCTTAAACGCAACTCATTCTCGGTATATCTATTATAGAAACGGTCATGATCCTAAAAACAATCATCCAAACTAGAATGCTAGAAGTTTTCATTATGGTGACTACTTTGAAGCTCATTTCTACTATGAGAGGTGGATGTTTCTTTATTGTACCTTCTCCTATTGGATGACTCAACTTGTTGTTTTTCTCTCCTTTGTTCCATCATAAACTCAGTAAACATACTCTCTAACTTGCTTAGTTTTTGTGTAAATTCATACCTAATATGTAAGTCCTCTTGACTATCTCTTATACTACCATGAACACTTGAATGATGAGATTGTTTACTCATGTTGTGAAGTTCAAAAGCGTTGACAAAGGTTTTCAAAACACTTCACAATTATGAACGAAATGATTTTCACAAGTAAAAAATTCTTTTTGGGTGGATGATTTCTAAAGAGAAACAATAGAGTAAAAATGTTCCAAGTAGCTCCCAAGAAGGAGAGGTGAGTCACATGGACAAGCTTAAAAACCAAGTCCTTTTTAGCAAGAGTTTCTTTAGATTACCCTTACCTAAGCTTCTAAGTAAAAAAATCTTCCAATTTTTTTTTAAAATGCAAATGCAAAGAATGCTCCTAAAAACAAAAAAAAAGGTTTATTTAAATGATTTCAATGTCCTAAGTATCACGGAGACTTAAAAAGGAAAGCAAAGCAAAGTGTAAAAGGAAAGTAGAAGGAATTTCATGCTATGTAAGATAGGTAATGTTAACGGTCCTACGTGAAGGTACAAATGACACTTAAGAGCCACTTGACACACACTTCACTTCTAAAGGTGGAAATTAGACTATTACAAAATTAACAATGGAGATGGTATTGTACCAAAGACATTTTCCCAAAACACCAAGCAAATAGAAAATGAAATCAACTTAAAAAATTACAAGAACACAAAGGTTCCGTGATACAAAAATAATAGCCAATAAAAGTGCAAAAAGCAACCCCTAATTCCTTGCTTCTTTCAAGTGTTTGTCCTCTCTTGATTTATTCCAAAACCATGTAGTTATCTCCCTCCAAAGTCCAAGGAGAAATGCTTCTTTTAGCCTTCAAAAATGCTACCTTCAAGCTTAGTCATTCTCCAAAAAGAATCACCAACCAAATATGTTTATCCAAAACCAAAGAGACCAAAAATGAAAGCAATAAAAGCACAATTTAGAAAGCTAAACTCAAAGGGAGTAAAAGGAGACAATACTTCAAGGAAAGTCAAGAATGACAAGCAAAAAATTAAGGCAAGTCAAATAGGAAAGCACTTAAATGGAATTCCTAAAGAAATGTGCTAGAATAGATGCATAAAACCAAAATAAAACTAAGAATACAAGACCAACCAGATTAGCCAAGGCAAAACACTTGCTAGAAAAATGCAAACAACACTTAAAATTCAAGTCCAAAATTGAGTTTCGTTTTGTTGTTGTGTCCTTTTCTTTTGGAAATTTTTTTTCACTTCTTTTGTCCCTTTTATTTTCTTATTTTCTTTATTTTTTTGATTGAGGGATCTTCTAATTTTATCAATTAATTTTTCAGAACACAACAAACATCATAATCTTTGCACAACTCATTAAAAAACAAGGCTAATTCAAGTGGTGTATGTAGGAAATCCTAAGGAATCAAATGATCTTTTGCAACTAAAAAAATTGATTTAATGGAAACCTAATACTAGGAACTTGTTTAGGAACTAATAACAAGTATGAATACACTCATAAAACTCAATGAAAACCCAAAAAACCCAAAACACAAAAATCCAAAATTTTACACTGGAACTGGACAACTTTGATCTTTGCTCAATGTTTTACCCATAAATTATTCTACAAAGCTCCAAATGAAATCAAGTGTTTTTTTTCCTAGAAAATAGACTCAAATATCTTTCCATTGACATATAAAACGGAGCATTTGGACCTGTGGTTGGGTTGCAGTTAAATTTTGAAAATCGTGTCCAGACAACTTTTTGCACCAGATTTCAGAAAATGGGTAGGTTTGAAGTTTTCAATGTTTTCAATTTTTCTTTCAAGTTCGACAAAGATGTGATGAGATATATGGATATACAAGACTTAGGACAAAACAGTAGGATCATAAAATCAAAGAAAATGAATCAAAAGATTACCCAAACCCATTACACAAACCCATAAACTCTGCACACAAACAAATAGAAAAAATGGAAATCCTAGGCAGACAACATGGACAATTCAAGAAGAACAATTAATTTGAATCAATATTTCAAGATATACAACACATACTCATGACTCAAAAAATATATTAGACATGTTGAAAAAGATGAAACAATAAGGAATTAACAAGAACACAAATGGATAAGAACTTTGAGACACTTATATCTTGAAGACTTCCAAGATAGTGACCATAGCTCTGATACCAAATTATGGAGATTGCTTTGAGGATGCTTCTTCAACATAAGATGATCTTCCATTTGGGTTGATGAAGCTTCTTCAAAGGATGGACTCCATATGACCAATGATAGTAGCAGAAGCAAATAGAGATGAAGAGATGAAGATGTTGGTGTTGAATGGTCTTGGTAGATGTCCTTCTAGGAGGTTAGGCCAACCATGAAGGACAAGGTATGAAGAAGTCTAGAAAAAGACAATTTCATAATGTGAGAACTCAAGAAGAAAAGTCTTGCAATTTCGGCAAGAGGACTTTACATTCAATCAAGTTCTAAGCATTAAAAAAGGGTGTCTCTCCTTTTATAGGTGAAGGAGAATGCTAGAATACATGGAGTATTTTGGAGCCTCTCCATCATTTAATGAGGAGCCTCATCATTAAATGAGGAGCTTAAGCATTAAATAAGGAGCCTAAACTTTAAATGTGAGGAGCCTTATGCTTTGTAACTAACTTAGTCAAAGCATTTAATGCAAAGGCTCCTTGCACCTAACTCCTTCCAAACCCACTTTAACTCTTAAAGTCACCAAACCTTCTAAACAAAGCTAAGCAAAGTGTCTTGGCCAAATACAAGGCCTAAAAATGAGCTATATTACATATTTACAAAAAGTGTTTTAAGATAAAGAAGAAGACCAAAATGTGATCCTCCACAAGAGTAGAATTTTTGAAACTCCATCTTCTTCTTCCATCTTCTTTGACCATGACTATTTATGATGTCTTTTAAAACTTGAGGGAAAGCAAGAACAAGCTTGAAAGTCCTTCTTCTTCCTTCAATGTCCTAGCTTTAGCTTAAGATGATGTTCTCTTCATCGATCTCCATTTAGTTTCCAAAACAGATTTCACCAAATTGTCTCAATTTTTCAGATGAAGCCTTCGTTAGAAACATTAAAGTTAGCAGAAAATACTTTCCTGGATTGAGGTTTGACTTATCGTCGGAAAACCCACATGATTGTCTAATATGAGAGAAATAACCATATTAAGAAATTCTGTAAATGCTTTTTGGGATGCATAGCTCTAAAAATCCATTTAACTTTTCTAGATGACTTTGTACACCATATTTTCAAATTCAGTAATTATATTCTTAAAAGTATTCATCGGATTACAGATTTCATAATCCCTTTCACATAACATCTGTCAGATTTTAATGTTTTTCCGACTCGAAAAGCAAAATCCGGTGAACAAAATTGAAATTGAGACTTTATTGAATAATCTTCCACCTTGAAGATGATAGGTTCTTCAATATCAAAGAAAACAAAGGTGATGGGTTTGAGTTTCGAGGAAGGTGAAGGAAGAAAGGTTAGAAAAGAATACAGTTTTATTTATTTATTTAATATATAATAAGGAAAGAGAAAAATGGACATAAAAAATATCGGAGGTGCAAGAAGAAAACAGTGGAGTGCAGAAAAAGTCCTCAAGTAAGGCACAGGGTAAAAAGAAATCCCCAGACATTAAAGGGTGTATTGCTTTCAGCACCCCTATCATATTTCACCATCCACCCCATTAAAGAAACTACCGGAAGATTTTTTCGTTACAAGCAGAAGAATTGCTGTCCGGAAATTTTTTCTTTTTTACTGAAATTGTTTTCCAGAAATAAAAAATCCAAAAATGTTGGAATGCAGGAAGAAAAACGATGGGTGCATGAACTAATTCCCGACATTTTAAATCAGAACTACTTTACCAATTCTACGTAGTGTCACCAACAAACTACTTCTAATTCTTACCTAGCGCGAAGCATAAGATACTTTATGTTTCTGAAACTGTGATCAATGTTTAGAATTTGATTAATATTTTTTAATGATTAAGTATGTCTTTTTTTTAATTATTAGTGAAAATTGGAATTATTTTTTTTTTAAAACTATGATTTAATTTAGTTTCTTAACTTATGAAATAAGATGATTTAGTATTTTTAAATAAATTATATCAAATTTATGTGATGATTCAAATGCATTTATCACTTAATATTGAATAAAAGATGTGTCAAATGGCGTAAAAAACATAAATGTTACTTTGAAACACAAATATGTAATATTTTTTTACAAGATAATTGGAAGAAGAGTTGTTCCTTATCCAAATATAAAAATTATATTTTTTACTATAGAGCTTTATATGTCAATTCAATCGGTGAGTTATCATCTTAAGAACACGTTGTAAAAGTTTAACTCCAATCCAACTATTAATAAATTTGGAATCGAATTCTTATTAAAATAATTTGAAGTAGGAAATAGGTGATGTTAGTTCAAACTACAAAAATATTTTCTCTAACAACATATTTCTAATTGGTAATCTCAACAGTCAAAATAAAGAACCATTTCTTAAGAACTTTGTATAAAGATTTCATTCTGATCCAATTGTTCATTACAAAAATTCTCAAAATTATCAACAAAATTTTATCAGCGAAAATAAATTCGTTAGTAATTGAAATTTATCGACGAACTTTTAAAATACATATTTCATTTACAACAGAAAAATCCATCGGTAATACATATTTTATTTACCGACGAAATCAATAAATCCGTCGATAAAAGAAGTGACAAATTTCATGTTCACTTCTTATCTCTCTTCGCGAACCATTCATTATTTCACTCTCTCATGTGAGCAGAATGGTGCAAACCCCCATTTCCTCTTCTCCCTTTTCTTCTTCCTCTTCTCATTCTTCTTCTTTTTGTTTCTCTTCTCCCAATGTTATAAGTCATTATCAAAAATCACCACAACTTTCCAATGGAACAAACCACTCACAACCGTCAACAAGCACCTTCAAGAGCACTAGAAGCCACCGTAAAAAACCTGAAACAACCACCAACAAATCTCCTTCACATTATCAAGCACGATCCAAACCACCATCTGATGTCTTCTCTAAACATTGCACCATCCTTGCAACATTGTGAATCGTGACACCAAGAGCCTCCATGAAAACCTACAATGAACATGGAAAACGCTGACAATGACAGATGGTAGGACTTGATGTTCCCTCCTAGGCGCTTGGTGTGTTAAAAATGATGACTACACACTAACAAGTAGATGAAAAACCCTAAAAGATGAATTTGGAAAAACCCTAAAAGAAGAAGAAAGAGAGAGGAGAGAGAAGATGAATCAGATCGTAGTATTTTTCGACAATTTTTTTCTTCAGTAATTACTGTCAAATTTTTCCTTCGATAATTACTAACAGAAATAAAATTTTATCGGTAAATTTACCGACAACACTATTATCGACGGATATTTACATTTCCAACAGATTTTGTTCATCGGTAATACCTATTTTTCTAACGAAGGAGAATAAAATTTTTCTAAGATAACTCAGAACTAAACAATATGCAGAGACCTAGTTATTACACTAAAATGCAAAAATTATTTCGCTTAACATTAACTTCTAATTGTAAACCTCACAATTCATGGTGGAAAAAATATTTCAATAATACTCTTTAAGAAAATTTAGCCTAATCCAATAATTTATGAGGTTGTAATCATAATTTACTAAGATAATTTAGAAATAGAAACTAGTTGACACTTCAAAATTATTCTTTAATTTTTACAATACCTTTTTTTTTATAATTTCTTAATTAATACTTATAAAAAATATTTAAATAAAAAAACTTAAATATAATTAGCATGAGAGTGTTGCAATTATACATAAAATATTATTTATATTATAAATATTTAGATATTATTATTATAAATTATTTTTCTTATAAGATAGACAACTATTTATATAATATAAATTTATTAATTAAAATGAAAGAAAAATATACTTTTATTCAAAATCTTACAATTTGCTTTTTAATATGATTCTAATAATACGGTTATTTTTATTACACAACTCCTAACTATGGTGGAGATCCTTCTAAGAAGAGTCAAATGAAATGCAACTAGTGTGTATCTATATATATAAAAGAAAAACGTTATTATATATAACTGACGAAATGTTGCTTCCATGCATAACTTGAACTTGGTGAATGTTGGAAAAGTTTTAGAACTGTTCTCGGTGACTTGAGTGGAAAATTGAAGTTAAGGGGAGAGTTGATAAATATCATTATCTTTTTTGATAATGATAATTAAACAATATTTTTTTATAACATTTGAACATCATTTACGTGTTATTTTTATGGACCAATATCAGAATGACATGTAAATGATGTTCAAATGTTGTTAAAAGAATATTGTCTAAGTATCATTGTTTTTTTATTGAGTTGTCCCAAGTTATAACCAAATGAAATATTTTGGAGCTAAAAGAATTGAGAAGAATATGACGTGTATTGTAGATGTTAAGGTTAGAATAAATTTAGAATAGTATTTATGACACTTTCTTTAAGAAACAATAAACTCTCATCAGTTGATCTAAGTCATATAGCTTAACGTAATTTGCATATATTCTTTCTTTTTGCTTTTTATGTTTTCGTGATATTATTCTAACCTCTGTTGTAACACAAATTATTTATTTATTATACTAATAAAATAAACTCATTCGTAGTAATGTAATCCAAACTTTAAAAAATATATAACAATTTTAAATGATTTTCCTGAATACATTTCTTATGCTATGTTAGGAGTGCCTCTCAGTTGCACCATCGACAGCCAATGCCAAAATCATTGATTTTTATACGAGCTTGACAATGACTTTGCGTGCCCAAGAATTCACACACCCTATGAAGCAAACAATGTTTTCATTTTCAATATGTATATATATCTTTAAAATATTAAATTCTACTGATATCTAATTAATATATTATCATAAATATAATTTTCATGCACCAAGTTATTGAGTTAAAAGTATATATATATATAACCTTGATTGTAAAAGTGACATTTTATGAAAATTTAACAAATTTTTGTATGCATATCTTTCAATTTATTGGTGAATTTTAAAAGTATTTTTCTTAATAAAAATATTAAATAATATAATAGTTAGTGTAAATTAAATGAAAGTAATTTCATTCTTTTGATGCAAGAAAGAACCAAATTTTGAGCATAATTGAAGATAAAACTATCCTAGCCACAACGTATATAGATGCCAACATCCAAAGGTATTGTTAATAGCAACAATATTTTGGACAATGCTTTGAATTTATTTATGTTTGGCAAAAAAAAAAAAAAGGAAACTGAGTAGAGATTTGGAGTAATATATAAGTTTGATATCTTAACCTTATTCTATCTCAAATTATTTAATTTCAGTTTGTTTGATTCTGTCAGGGGAAGATGATTAAGTAAATAAAATCTTGCATCATGCTGCTTGAATATTAAGCTGCGTGCCTTCGATGTCCTTCTATGTGGCATCTATATCTCCTGTTACAACAAGTTCTTTTCATTTCATTAAAAAAATCTCATTAAATTGACCAACATCCACACATGCATGTAAATACGAAATTCAGCATATCTTCCTTTCATAGGTCATTCTTCAAAATGGACATGAGGAGAAAGAGTTAAAATGTTCACCACTAATCAAGGGTTATAATATTATCCATAGATGGAGATGTTATATTGATTAATGATATATATAACCAAATTATAAATGTTTATAATGTAAATCTCATATTACATATTGATTTTATAATATTAAATTAAACATAAATTTACGTCAACCAGTGATATGACCTAATAATTATGATACATAAATTCA
The DNA here is from genome assembly GCF_000741045.1 of Vigna radiata var. radiata. Taxonomy (NCBI): domain Eukaryota; kingdom Viridiplantae; phylum Streptophyta; class Magnoliopsida; order Fabales; family Fabaceae; genus Vigna; species Vigna radiata. The sequence goes on along the minus strand of NW_014542359.1, from coordinate 39,725 downwards.
ATTATTAATAACTTCTAAAATCCTTTCTGAGACACTCTTTTATTTGTATAATTGAAATTTATTCCAATTTATTAACATCTTTAACAAATAAAACTAAGACTTGTGTACTTTAATCACATTATTAATTAAAATACCCCATTATGATCATCTCACTTTAAATATGAAAGAGAATTACCAAATGATATTTTTAATGTTAGAATCGATCACTAATATTCTTGTTGTTTAAGAGATTGTCCTGTGGGAATGGATTCCTAATAAAACAAGTTATTTTATAAAAAAAATAGTAAATATCAGTTTCAGCATCTTGTGGGTGTTTTTGTTAGTATCCATTGATCCTCATGAACATTTTCTACTACACGAACATATATTTATACCTAAGTTCCTTGTATCCTCCGAGACTGGTCGAATATTACAAAGTGCCAGTTGCATAGACATAGAAATCATCACCATGGGAAGGAAAATAAGCCAAGCATCACCGAAAATATCTAAGGATGATCCTCAAAAACATCAATTCAAGAGTTTGATTAAGGTTTTGCGGCCAAAGGTCTACATCACCGACAGCTCAAGCTTCAAGAAGTTAGTTCAAGAGCTAACTGGCAATGGAAGTCCCACCACTTTGTCTCCTCCTCCTCCTCCTTTGGAACCAAACATCATGGTTCAAAATTGCCCTTTTGTTGGAACTGAATCTCATAGGGATCCTGAAACTAGTTCTGATGATGTCTCAGTTTCTCCTGATGCAAACTCACCAGAGTGGTGCTATGATGCATTGATGAATGAAGAGTTTAACCAAGTTTGCAATGAGTTATCCTTAGATGATCTAGCCTTCCAGGAATCAGTCGCCAACATAGACCATTTGTTGGCATATCAGAATTTCGAGTCACTACTTTTTGATTATGAACAAATGGAGCAGCCAGATGTCAGCATATATGATTATGAGTTGTCAGGACTACTATAGAAACATGTCTATCTTTCATGGAAGATCATGCACGATGTTGTTTCTCGAGTTACTTTTCTAGTTCTTGTTTTGTATCATATGAATGTTTAAGTATTATTTTTGTACATACAGCAAGTAAGTTCATTTTTTTTTAATGCATAATGATTTTGCTTTGAGTTTGTTTCCATGGATTAATCTTCAATGAGGGTAAATATTTATGTTTTCTATTGATTTGCCTGCATGCTTGGGGTTAACCTAATAATTACTGCTGCAGTTTTCTTCAACATAGTTTGAAGTTTACAGACTAAACGATATAAAAAACATAAATCATATTTTCTCCTAATCTCTTCCGTGTTGCATGTTATGGAAACTTCACCAACAAGGAGAGTTTTTACGAACTATATTTAAAAAAAAAAAGTTCACAGCTTTTCTATTAAAAGAATTTGCATCTAAATATGTATCATTAGATCCTACATATACAAAATCTGCCAAAAGATTTTATTACACAATTTAACCTACTCTTCCTCTATATTTCACTTGTTTTCACACTTATAAGCTAAACTACAAGAATGTGATATTATAGCTCCAATAAAAAAAATCGAGGGCCAAATATGTAATACTAAGAGTCGGGTCTAAGGAACTCTAAACCAATCAGTAGTGCAAAATAAGATATTTATATATTTTATATTGGTCTAAATCCATCTAGTATAGAAATGGATAGAGTCACACTAATGAAAAGTTTTTCTATACCCGTTGGATCTATAATCAATATAGAAAGTGACACAGTGACAAAATTGTAATAAATTATAAAAATATTTTATACCGGTTGCATCCAGAACCAGTATAAACACTAATACAGAAAAAAGGCTTTGATGTATGTTATTTTTTATCTTTAACATTTGAAAAAACATTGACGTCATAATAGAAGACATAGATTGACGTCGAAAACAAAAAAGGGCGTTGATTGACATTAAAAAATGACCATCTTCTGACGTTAATAGACATTGGAAATGATCATTTTTCGACGTTAATTGACATTAGAAATGGCCATTTTCCGATGTTAATTGACATCATAAAATGACCATATACCAATGCCCCTCCTCTGTTTTTTTTAATAAATATTGATCCATTTTTATAGTTTTACTAAATCTAAAAAACAGAAAATCAGTAAATTTTAGAACTCATTTTCAAATTTGTATGAACTATAAGGTATAAATTAAAGCTATCAAAAGTGAATGATGTTATAATGAATAATTGATTATTTGTTTGTGAGTTTTGGTTTTGATAGCTATAGTTATTATTTTTGGTTGAAATTTTTTTTGAACACTCCTCGGAATCCCTATTTCAGGAGAAAAAACATAGGAGCCTTTACTTTGGATCCGTCTGAAGTTTAAAAATTATTTGAACATTTAGATGTTGGAGATATTTAAACGATCATAACTTTTGTTCTGGTTGACAGATTTGGCATTATTATATATTGTTCCTTCTAGATTTTCAAAAAGGCCATTTTCTATTTTTCATCAATTTATTTTTGCGTTTTTCAAACTTTACAAAAATATTTCACATATTTAGACTTTGAAATTTGATCTAAAATTTTTTTGTGGGGTTTCTCATGATTTTTTGGTGCTTTAAACAATTTTTAGGTCATTTGAAGTTGTCAACACCCAATTTCGTCCGAGAAAATAAATAATCAAAATTAAATAATAAGAGAATAATAATTAATGGTGGTTAAAGAAAAAAAGGAAAAAGAAAATAATAAAATAATATTCCTTAATGCAGGACACGTCACTTTAGAATGTTTTTGAAATATTAGTTTAATATGTTAATAATTTGAATTATATTGTCTGACAATAATTACAATTAATGTCTTAAATATTTGTTTGGTTTATTTCTTTCCCTATTTTGTCCATTGTCAATTAATTCGCCATTAAGGCAAGATCACATTAATATTACAATATGTGCCTATAAGTACACACTTTGTGGAAAGAAAATGGACTGGGAAAAAATAGAGGAAAACACTTAGAGATATTAGAGATTGAAGGAGAGAGTATAGAGAAAAAATATGTTCTCAAACATAAAGGTTTTGTGAACAACAATCACTAAGGAAGCACTAAGGGAATTTCAGAAGCTAAAAAGGTATGTCTACACCCCTATTCTTCTCCTTTTATTATACTTTAAAGTTTTCTTCCAAAGATTTTTTTTATACACAGACAATGTTTTCTTAAAATCATGATTTTTTAAATATAAGTGCATGTCGACCTATGACCAGTTTCTTTTCTTCTTTTTCCACCATATTTTTAACACGAAAAATACATAAAATATTTAAAACCAAAAGCTCAATTTTGTTAAACTAAACCTTTTCACTTTTTTTGAAAAATGTTAAAAATCTTTAATAATTGGTAAACAAACTCACAAACCTTTTTCTAGATAAAGAACTGCGTGATCCCTGATTGTCCATTAATGGATGTACGTAGGACCAAGGTCAATCCTTGTCGGGTTCATAAAACAAAAAAATATTTTTTGTTTCCTAATAATTTTATTTTAGTTTAATTTCTTTTTTTATTTTTTTGGGGAAAATTATTTATTTTGGAAAACCATGTTAATTTTATACATTTAATTAAAGGTACTGCCTCTGGGCAGGTGCAATAG
>NW_014542359.1:31614-35332 GCF_000741045.1 Vigna radiata var. radiata | reverse complement strand
CAAGAACTAGGGTTTTTTGCCTTTCTTCAGCATGCATCATTTTTGCATATTCAATTTCATCTAATACAAATTAACAAAACAGTATAAATAAAAAAAAACGGCGAGACTTCCACGGCATCCTTATAAAACTCGAGCAAACTCCAAAGCTATGGAAGATTGGGAAGAGGAACGTGAAACTGTAAAGGCCGATATTAGCCAACTGAAGGATCAAGTCAGTCAAATTTTGGAGGCTTTGAAAACCATGAAGACTGTAGGGGAGACTTTGTCTGCAAAGGCCGAGGATAATGCTCACCCTCCCGTACATAACGTTGTGGGCACGCAATTTACGTTTCCAATGTATGGTTTGCCACCAGGTTACACACCACTCATTGGAGATCATTCAAAGGCAGAGCACACTTCTTTGACATCTCCCATAACCAATAGCGTACTTCCCATAAATACTCAAGGGCCTATCGTCACGAAAGAGATGAAGATGAATGAAACAACCAAGTCTCCTTACACAGTTGTTGCACATGATGTTTCGACTAAGGCCACCATACACACGGGCATAGAAGAAGAGAAAAGTAAAATTGAGGCACTTGAAGACAGGATGAAAGCCATAGAAGGGATTGAAAGTTACGGGTTTGGTGACGTGGCAAGGTTCAGTCTGGCCCCAGGAGTGACGATTCCGCACAAGTTCAAGGTGCCGGAATTTGAAAAGTACAAGGGTAACACATGCCCTAAGAATCATTTAACCATGTATTGTCGAAAAATGGCTGCCTATGCTCATGATGATAAATTACTCATTCATCTCTTCCAAGATAGTTTGGCTGATGCGGCATTAAGTTGGTACACGCATCTGGAATCCTCCCATATCCGCTCTTGGGCAGATTTAGCGGATGCCTTTGTAAGGCAGTACAAATACAACATGCATGTCGCGCCAGACAGGCTACAATTACACCACATGTCAAAGAAAGAGGAAGAGTCTTTTAAGGAGTACGCGCAACGATGGTGAGAGTTGGCAGCGCAGGTTGAGCCACCTCTATATGACAAGGAGATGGTTGCAATGTTTGTTAGCACACTACAACCACCTTTTTATGAGCATATGATCGGAAATGTGTCTTCCAATTTCACTGATATCATTATCATAGGTGAAAGGATCGAGATTGGACTGAAAAGTGGGAAAATTANGTCTCAAGCCACNACTTCGAAGAAATTTGTTTTTAACTCGGAAAAAGAAAAGGAAAGGGGAGTGCATGCAACATCAGCAATACCCATGTGGAGAGGTCATGCGCCCACTCATAACTATCGACCAATCCCGAGTTACCCTCCTTATGTGAACAATACAATGTCTGGTTCCCAAACAAGACCTCGACCGCCAGGGTATTATCAACCACAACAAGCCTCGAATAATGCTTGGGGCACTGGAGCCGGCTTGGGTCCTGATCAGAACGTTGGTCAAAGTGCTCATCCTAAGAGGAACCCAGAGAAAAATTTCACTCTCATTCCCATGACATATACGGAACTATTACCTCATCTCCTTAAGAAGGGTCTGGCCGTTATTCGCCCAATGAAACCCTTACAACCTCCATACCCTAAAAGTTTTGATGCAAATGCGAGGTGCGATTTTCACGGGNGAGNCGTCGGTCACTCNACAGAAATGTGCACATCCCTTAAATTCAAAGTACAATCTCTAATTGATGCAGGATGGTTGAAGTTCCAAGAGGACAAACCTAGTGTTGAGGTCAATCCCCTTGCCGAGCATGGAAGTACCTAACAAACAAGATCTGATTGACAGAGGTTTCCTACAAATATACCTCGAGGTTGAAGAAGAAGAAGTATTTGCAAACCCAAGAATGGGAAGACAAAGAATTTGCTTGTGATGCTTATTAAATTTGTAATCGCTTGTTTTTTATCACCCTTACTGCTTTTCCCGGAGCCTTGAGGTTTGTGCGTTACGGGTTGACACTTTCTTTTGCATTTGGTTTAACATTAAAGGATGCTTGTTTCGTTTTTTTTTCAATCATCTCGTGTCTTAATTTTCTTAACTTAAATAATACTTATATGACAATAAATGTTTTGAAAACAATAAGTTGATTTTCCTAATTTTGAGTGTCCTATCAACAACATGGAAGATGATTATGATTGACCCAGAATCCTCTCCAGATTTAATGAGATAAAACCCCATCAAGAAAAGGTTGAAATCTTTAATATAAGAGGGCGAGAGAGAAGAGGTAAAAGTCGGCACCAGCACGAAAGAAAAGTTCAACATAAGTTACCACTCAAGCCAGAATGTCTTTGGCTCAAAGATGAAGTACGAAAGCAGTTCGATGCGAGATTCTTAGCTGGGGCAAAATACCCCTAATGGATAACAAGTATCTGTCAAAGAAGGACGATAATGAACAAATGCATGTTGACAACCATGATTTCTCATCGTCATCCAAAGATGAATGGGGCAATCGAGGTTGCTAATGAAAATATCAAGAAAGATTGGCACAAAATGCTTCCTTTTTCCTTACACGATTAATTGGGGCAACACCTTTTTCTTTGGTATATGGAATGGAAGCACTACCACCCTTCAAGGTAGAAATCTCATCCTTACGATTGTTAATGGAAACCCAGTTAGAAGAAGCAGATTGAGTTTAAACCTGGTTCGATCAACCCAATCTCATTGAGGAAAAAAAGATTGACCACGACATGTCATGGACAATTATACCTTCAAAGAATGAAGAGGGCATTCGACAAGAGGGTACTAAAGGGGTAAGTGGACTCCAAATTATGAATGCCCATATGTGGTAAAAAAGGCATTTGATGGTGGGGCACTTATCCTCACAAGAATGCATGGAGAGGAGTTACCATCGCCAGTTAATTCTGCCAAAAATTCTACGCATAATGATTCTATGATAGGGAATGCTCTTAAAGTGGAATTGACAAATATTGTATAAATATTTTTTTCATCTCTTTCGTAAGGTTGCTCTTAATTTTCAAAATGCCTCCCGAAAATAATGAGCATCACAGGCAAATTCACTGGGCGTGAGTTTGTTCTTAAAGGATGTCGTGGAATTAATTTAAAAAAGAGTAATAATATATATGGGTCTCACACGAATTTTTTCACTCATACATTCATACATTCAGCATCATACATCATCCTGCATGCATCATCATAAAGGTTCAAAGAAAATAGAAGGAAAGCATGGCACACCATGCATCGCCGACGTCCAGAAAGGATTCATGATTTCGTTGGAAGGAGTTCAAATGATACATCGGTGAGAAAGTTCAAAACAAAAAAAAAAAAGGTGAGCAAGGGTATCACACGAATTCCCGCCCATACATCAGTACATCAACAAAAGTCCAGAGCTATAAGAAGTTCAATTAAAGAAGCATCTATTTTGAGCTTGTCAAAGCCTAGTTTTCATCTTGGCACCAAAGCCCAGTTTTCATCCTGGCACAAAGGTCCAATTTTCATCCTGGCACCCGAGCTTAGTTTTCATCCTGACACCAAAGGATTTCATGATTTCGTTGGAAATCAGTTCAAACGGTACATCAGCGAGAAAATTAAACAGAGGAATAAGGGTCTCACATAAAACATGGCACAAAATGCAGATATGACTCTAAATTAAGAGCTATAAGAAGATCAATTTGAAAAACAAAGGAAAAGGTGGTACCCCTCCACAGCGAAGTACACCTCTTCAGCAAAATCAAAGGTGATACCCCTCCACAGTGAAGTACACCTCTTAAG
>NW_014542359.1:3780-30164 GCF_000741045.1 Vigna radiata var. radiata | reverse complement strand
GAACTGCGTGATCCCTGATTGTCCATTAATGGATGTACGTAGGACCAAGGTCAATCCTTGTCGGGTTCATAAAACAAAAAAATATTTTTTGTTTCCTAATAATTTTATTTTAGTTTAATTTCTTTTTTTATTTTTTTGGGGAAAATTATTTATTTTGGAAAACCATGTTAATTTTATACATTTAATTAAAGGTACTGCCTCTGGGCAGGTGCAATAGGGTGCTAATACCTTCCTTACGCGTAACCGATTCCCGAACTTAAAAATCTCTTTTTCGTAGACCATGTTTTTTTTTTAGGGTTTTTCCATAGTTTTCCAAAATAAATTATGGTGGCGGCTCCCAAAATATTTTTCAAAATTCACTTGTTTTCCGGTTCGCCGTCCCGTCGCGATCCCAGTTGCGACAGAAGTTCTTTTGAATATACTCTCAGTTTTAGCCTAAGTTTAGATGTATACGATGTATGAACAACAAACAAGTTTAACAATATCAATCTTAACAATACCAACAAGTTCAACCAATTTATAGTCCATAAAAAATGAAAATGAAAACGAAAGTGAAAGTTCATCAAAAACCCAAAACGAAACTAACATTCTTGAAGGTAGTTTCGCCGCAAGAATAAAGTGTTCTCGCTAGTGAGGAAGAAATAAGAATGCGAAAAAGGCCTTTGATGTTTTTTATTTTGGACATTCAACGTCCAACCCTGCCCCGACGTCTTATTTGGGGACGTCAATTCGATGTCGGACTCCACATGAGACGTCAATTTGATGTCGCAATTGATGTAGGTTGCCAGGTGGACCGACATTCACTCGTGCTAAGCACACATCTGTCTTGCTCAATGAGAAACCTAGTTAAGCCACTAAGAGCAATAAGAGTTAGATGTGCCTTATCAACGTCATATTAGACATCGGTTTTGACACTAACCGACATCCAATTTGGTATTTTTTTTAAATAAATTTAATTTTAGATAATTGATAACGGTTGAAAATACTGTTATTTGTGATGTAATTTTGATATTAAATGCACCCTTTTTTACTTAAAAACTTGCTTTAACTCATGTTTTTGCTTTAGTTTTATGAATAAGAGAGTTAAGGTTATATTTGATAATTTTATCACTAAATTCCCTTGATTTTGTAGGCTATTAGAATGAATTGAAAGAAGAGTCAAAGTATCAAATAGTTGGAATGCAGAAAAGTCAACCATAATGCACAAAAGTCAACCAGAGTGCATAAAAGTCAACCAGAGTGCAGAAAAGTCAACTAGAATGCATAAAAGTCAACCAGAGTGCAGTTGAGCACCGTATATAGTGCTGAGCTCCATTTTGGGGCGTTGAGCGCCAATTTCTTCTGTTTCACGCTTGAGCGCCATCGTTGAGCGCCAGTTTAGTGCTGCAGCTACCACTAGGCACCGACGACGTGGGTTTTGACCTGTTTTTTGATTTATTTTGGGCTTGGACCCGTTTTCTGTTATTGTTTTGCCCTATTTAAAGACCTAGACGCCTTAGGGATTGTATCTTTTGATGGCTTAAGCACAAGAACAAGTTTTTCACCCCTTTGGGGGCTGATTCGGGGATCGATGTGAGAGCTCTCATATTCTCTTTCTAGGGTTTTCTATCTTTTCCATTCCATTGTACACCTAGTTCTTCCATGACGGTGGGAAACTAATCTCATTTGTTATTATGGAAGATGTAACCTCTAAACTCTCTTGCATTTGAATTCTTATTATTGATTTATGCTTCTTTCATTAATCGTTAGGGATATTCTTCTTTGCTCAAATGCTTGTGATGTTTCATTCATGTATGACATAAATCTTATGATTTGTAAGTATCAAGAGATTTCGTACTCCTAGGATTGGACAATTCGGGGATGTGACAACTCTCCTCTTCTCTCCCGAGGATTGTTATTGAGAGATATCTTACAAATCACGATTTGGGAATTCTACGAAAAGCAGTATTACCTAGACATAGGGATATGAGGGTTGGTTGCCTTTAAGCTTCTGTGCGAATGTAATGCATAATTAGTTACTAGGGATACAAAACATTGTGAACTAGTAATTAAGAGTAGGCTTTCTTTACCGAGACATCGAGTTTAGAGTAAACTAGAAAGTGGCATTATCATTAATGAAGAAGATGAATTTGTTTATGCATGAGAGTGATTAGGTTATATCCAAACCCTAACAACATATTCATCTCATATTATCAACATCATCCATTAACTTTTGTGTTTAGCCTCAATTGATTAAATTGCATGCATATTTACTTTTATCATTTTGCATTTAAAAACCCCAAAATATTGTTCTTAAGTCTTAATTGGTTAAGAAAAAGCACAACTGTTTAGTGTCGTGAGGCTCTTGGGAAAACGATACTTGGTCTTACCATTTTATATTACTTGATACGATTTGTTACACTTGCCAGAGTCTTAACAATAATACTACACTTGAAATACAAAAAATCAGCAAAGCCCAAAATTATATATACTATGCTTTTCAAGTGATTATAATACTAAAGCAATCTAAAAAGCAATCCTAAACTTAAACTACCAAAAGTAAGCTAATTAATGTATTCAACAACAATAAAATTTTTCCTAAAGGAATGGCCATAGGTCCTAAGTCTATCTCTACAGAAGATACATTGCCCACTCTTGTCATATCTTCTTCATTGTGTCTTTGATATAGGTGATGTATTCTTGAAGCGCTGCAAAATTAAGTCAAATTTATCATGTTTGCATACAAATGATCAAAGCTGAATTTGATTTGTAATGTATGGTAAGTATTATTACCTCAATCCAGTCATCTGTAATTTCTGCTCAAATGATGGTTTTAATCAAAGATATGACATAGTAGCCACATTCCCATGAATCTAGCTACTTGTTACACTAAAATGAAAAACTAAATAGTCATATATATAGGTCATACAATAACATAGAAAATGACTAAGAACTATAAATGAGTCACAATTTTGGATAATGTTAAGACTCTAGCAAGTGTACCGAATAGTATCAAGTAATATAAAATGGTAAGACCAAGTATCGATTCCCTAGAGACTCACAACCTAAACAGTCATGTGATTTCTTGATTAATAAGACTTGAGAACAAAATCATTTGGTTTATAACGCAAAAAGTAAACATGAATGCTAGTTTTGATCAAATGACAAGAAAAATGCATAAGTGAATGATTTATAAAATATGGAAGGAATATGTTGTTGGGGGTTTCAATTTCTCCTATCCACTCCCATGTATATAAGAATTTGTCTTCCTCATTAATGTTAATGCCACTTTCTAATTTACTTTAAATTCGATGTCTCAGCGAAGAAAGCCTATCCTTAATCACTAGTTGACAATGTCTTGTCTCCGTAGCAATTAATTTTGCATTACATTCGCATAGAAGCTTAAGGCAACCAAAACTCATATCCCTATGTCTAGGCAATATTGCTTTTGAGAGAGATTCCCCAGATCTAGATTTCCTCGTATGTGTCCATATCGACAAAATCAATTGTCATGCTATGAATGAGTTAAACAAAGCAATGCATAGAGTATAGAGGAAAAACCCTAAAAACTAATGAAATAAGCATTTATAATATAAATCAATTCAAATACATGAGAGTTTTAAAGGATTACATCTTTTCCCCAACAATAATTGAAATTTATTTCCCCATAATCATGGAGAAACTAGATGAATAATGGAAAGAATGAGATAAAAAACCCTTAAAGTTGAAGATGGAGGCTCTTGCGTCCAACTCCGCCTTCAATGAGTGAAAGAGTGTGATTTTGTGCCTTTTCTCTCGAAAGATACTATCTCTAGGTCGTCTAAAACCTTAAATAGTTCGAAATAAAAACAAAAAAATAGCCCAAGCCCAATCACCGACACTCAACGCCCCACTTAGGGCGCCTGGGCGGTGCCCAGAACCATATGATGCTCAAGGTCAACTCAGAAGGCAAGTAGGCGTGGTGCGACTTGAGGAAGTGACGCTCAACGTCCTAGAAAGGGTGCCCAAGCGCGAGCAAAAGACTTCCTACGCTGAGGGCTTCAGAAAAAGGTAGTCAGGCGTGAGATAGTAGATTATGGCGCTGAGGGCCCTTAAAATGGTGCTCAGCGTTGTTGCCATTATCCTTTCTGATGCTTTTTCAACTCTTCCTGAGTTTCAACTCCTTGTTACTTCAACTCAACACCCATTAGTAAGTGCAAATCTTCTCATCAACACCCATCAATAAGTGTTTGGTACCATAGTATCCTTTAGTAGATACTCAATCATCTAACATCCATCAGTAGATGTTGTGCCATAGCAGGCTCATAACCAAAACAAAACAAAACAAATAAAAAAAGTTTTAAATTACATCACCAAATAAATAATAAAGTTTTCAAATCACTGGGTTGTGATAACGGTTGAAAATACCATGATCTGTGTTGTAATTTTGATACCAAATGCACCATTTTTAACTTAGAAACTTGTTTTAACTCATGTTTTTGCTTTAGTTTTGTGAATAAGAGAGTTGAGGCTTTGCTTGATGATTTTATCACTAAATTCCCTTAATTTTGTAGGCTATTAGAATGATTTGAAAGAAGAGTTAAAGTACCAACTAGTTGGAATGTAGAAAAGTCAACCAGAGTGCAGAAAAGTCAACCAAAGTGCCAGAATTTGCACCGCAGCAGGCTTGAGCGCCCTTTTAGGGCACTTGAGCGCCCTTTTAGGGGCACTTGAGCACCAGAAAGTGTCGCAGCACGCCTAGGCACCCTTCTAAGGGCGCTTGAGCGCCAACGTTATGGATTTGGACTCATTTTTTTGTCAACTTTATGGGTTTGGGCTACATTTATATTATTATTTTGATTTATTTAAAGGACTTGAATGTCTTAGGGTTGTTACCTCTTGATGGCATAAGCACAAAAACACGTGTTTCGCCCCTTGGGGCAGATTTGAGGATGGTGACAACTCTTCTCTTCACCTTCTATGGTTTTTCTATCTCTTCTCATTCCATTGTAATTCTATTTGTTGTTGGGAGATGATGTAACCTTGTGAACTCTCATGTATTTGAATGATTCTTAATAATATATGCTTTTTCATTAATTGTTAGAGTAATTCATCTGTTACAATGCTTGCTTTGTTTAATTTATTCAATAGCATGATATATGAATTGCATGAGTGTTGGGAGGTTCCTTACAATTCAGGTTCTTATTGAATTACTCCCACGAGTAATATTTCTCAGGGACGAGGGTATGAGTCTTGGTCGTCTTCAGCTCTTGACCTTCACATTTAATTACTAGGAATGCTAGGAATTGTATGAACTAGTAATTAATGACAGACTTATTTCGTCGAGGGACCGGGGGTGATTTAGTAAGTGACGTTAATATTAATGCATAAAGAAGAATTCTTATATACATGAGAGGAAACTAGGTGAAATCTAACACCAACAACATATTAATTTCATATTACAAAAATCATCCATTCACTTTTTTGCTTATCCTCAATTGATCAAAACTGAATTCATATTTAATTTTTCCTGTAATTTCATTCAAACACCAACAATTTGTTTTCAATTTTAATTGGTTAAGCAAAAGCACGACTGTTTGTCGTAAGTCTCTTGGGATACTTAGTCTTACCATTTTATATTACTTGTGCGACTTGGTACACTTGTTGATCCATCAACAGGCTGCCTCCCAACAAGCGCTCTTTTATTGTCACTAGCTTGACACGTTAAAGCTCAAGTCACATCCTTCATGTTGGTGTTCTTCTCTTTTTCAAGACACCAACCTATCATCAACTTCTTGTTCATCTTTTTGACTCTCCTTGAATATGGAGTTTCAATCTCTATCACTTCATTCACTTTAAACTCTTTAACAACTCACAACTTGTTTTTGAATCTCACTGGTGTGTCAAGTTTGAATTGTTCATCCACTGAGTCATGATGAACCATCTTCCCTTTACCATCTTTTTCTTCTTCCTTAACCTGTGACAAGAAACAATTTTTACCTTTGTTAACCAGCTTAGCAGCTTTAGGGCTAGTCACTAGTGCATCTTCATATGCAGCTTTAAGACTAGTCTTTTTCTCTTGAATCTGCTGCTCAACATTGAAGACATTAAACATCACATCCTCTTCTTGGTCTTTAATTACTATCATCCCATCATCAACATTAATAATTACCTTGGCCGTTTTCATGAATAAACTTCCAAGAATAATAGGGATCTTCACATCTTCCTCCATCTCCATCACCACAAAGTCAACCAGGAATTCAAGTTTATTTATTCTAACCACAACATCTTCTGTCGCACCATAGGGATTTTTAGTAGATCCATCCGCCATTTACAAAGTAACCTTTGTAGGCTTCACTTCAAGACCACCAATCTTCTCAAGCACAGATAGGGGCATCAAATTAATGTTTAACCCTAAATCAGTTAGGGCTTTCCCTATATTGATATTTATGGCAGTTGCTTGATGATGTTTGAGGAACCCTGAGTTAACCTTGTGAGATGTTGTGCCTTAGATTTTTCTTGTGAATGCTATCATGATAGATCACACTTAACTTTGCCTGAGTGTCTCTGAATTGAATTATTTGCTTACTTAACACACATGATCAAGGCCATCTTTGTCTTCTACCTCACTCACATGTTCTGAGCCAAATAAGCCAATACAAACCCCTTGAACCTGAATGAAAGATGACTTCCCTCTTTGAACCTTAAGCCTAATGAAAATTCCCTAATTTCCTTACCTTGAGCTTAATAGAGTAATTCTGTTTGTTGCAGGAGATTGGTTTAAGGTTTGAGGGAGTTTATGTTATAAGGTTGTATTGAGAAAAATAGAAAAAAAAAATTGAGGAAAAAGAAGAAAGAAAGAGATAAAGAAAAGAGAATTGAATGAAAGAAAGTTGGGTCATAAGTTCGAAAGTGGTTGAAATTTAAGTGAAGCAAAAGAGAAACTTGTGCATGATTTGAATTGTTTAATCTCTTAGCTCAAGGTGCTTTGTTATCCAGAAAAACCATGTTTCCTTCTTAGCCCAACCTCAATACAAGCCAATGAAAAGTCCTTGTGATGTTGACTTGCTTGTGAATTTGTTTAATTTGGTTGAAACAAATGGCAAAGTTGATTTGTGTGACATTGTGATAGTAGAGTGATAGACACACACCCTTATACACCTGTGCATTAGAGTGAAACACTATCTTGGGTGAGGACGGGTTCTACATAATTCATTAAAGAATTTTTCCATGATTGTTGATCTCTTCTAAAATGTGGCATTTGATTGATTGAATGTATTGTGAGCACCACATTGGAAGGCTAATCTGTACACATTTCTGGTCATTTCAAGTTAAGCAAGTGTTGTGGACTCTGCTGTGTCTGTGAAAATTTTTTTTGTGTTATAGCCAGATACCTTTTGCTTGAGGACAAGCAAGGTTCTAAGTTTGAGGGAGTTGATAAAGACATATTTTACCATGATTTCAGTAATGAATTAAGAGAAAATATCAACTTTTCCTTTACCTTTTACCTTGTAAATCCTAGTTTTCTTAGTTTAGAAAGTGGTTGCACTTTTAACTTTAATGGAATAGTTTGATCATTAATCCCTGCTTTTATAGGCTTAAAGTATTTGGAAGAAGTCTGTGCATCAAATGAAGACACTGGAACCCAAAGAAAGCAAGAAAAATAGCCTAAAAGGTGAATTCTGGGATGCTGCCACTGGGCTACCGCTCGAGCGATGACGATGCTGTTCCAGCCAAAATGTGGCGTCCGGGCGCCCCAGAAGGGCGCTGGGCGCCCTTTGATTAGCTGTTGGTACCTAAATTGGCGCCCGGGCACCCCAAAAAGGGCGCGGGGCGCGACTTTTTGCTGACTTGGCACCCTTGACCTATAAAAGGCTCACATTCTTCGAGGGTTGCAACTTCTTGGTGGCTAAAGCTCTGAAGCATCGTTTTGGACCTCTTGGAGCAAGTTTTGGGCTGTGGGAACTCACCCTTCTTCTTCCTCGGGTCTCCTTCTACCCCATTTTCTTCCATTGTAAGCTCAAGCTCTCCATGACTATGGAGAGCTAAGTTCTTTTATGTGGGGGAATGATGTAAACTATACAAACCTTTTGTAAATGCACTTGTTCTAAATGAAAATATGCTTTTCTCATTACTTGTTAGTGTTTATTTCTATGCTTAAAGCTTGTTATGACTTTATCAATCATGGCATGATGTTAGTGTTTGCTTAGTATTGGGAAATATTTTGTGAACCTTGAAATGAACATAAACACCTAAAGGAAATAGTGTCTAGGGATAAAGTTAGGACCTTTGGTTGTCTTGAACTTTTTTTCTTAATGCGGGTGAACTTGTTGGGTTGCCGAGGGATTGGGATTTTACAAGTGAACCTAGGCTTTCTCACCAAGGTATTGGGTTTAAGTAACTTAGCTAGTTGACAAGAACAAGTTAATGAAGAAGAGTGGTTGGGTGCATTTGCATATGTTTGTATAAGTTGAAATCATTCTCCAACATATTCATTCCACTCATTCATCAATCATCTCATTTTCAAGTGTTTTGGCCCCAAGTAGTTCAAACTTTTACTCATGCATTAATTTTACTTTCATTGCACAATTTCAAACTAAAATAGAATCATTCTTTAGCTTAAATTAGTTAGCAATTATACGATTGTAAAGTAGTGACCGAGTCTCTTGGGAAATGATATCCGATCTTACCGGTTTACTACTTGAGTGATTTGGTACACTTGCCAAAGTCTCAACAGCCATGTTGTCAATCAATTCGTACACTTCCTCTGGAGTCTTGCACTTGATATTACCTCCAACTGAGGCATCTAACATCATTGTGAGCCAAGACCTCCAAGGAAAGGAATGACTATCATTGCTTTATCAAAGCCATGTGTGAGCATCTTTCTTGGCAAGCTTTTGTATCTATCCCACACTTGACCTAATGTTTCTTCCATGCCCTGCTTGAAAGAAGAAATTTCTTGCTTACCTTTGTTGATCTTTGACACTGGGAAGTATTTGTTTAAGAACTTTGCAACCACAACTTCCCATTCAGTAAAGTTATCCTCCAAGAAAGAAGTCAACCATAACTTAGCATTCCCTCCCAATGGAAAAGGAAACAAACTAAGCTTTATAACATCATCTGGCACTCCATTGATCTTCAAAGTGTTGCAAATCTCATTCAATGTTGTCAGATGTTCATATGGACTTTCATGAGACAGTCCATTGAATTGGTTGCTCTTCACCAATTGTATTAACGCCAGATTTACCTCCATATTTGCAGCATTGTCCCTCGGCCTTGTAGTTCTATTACAATGATGAGGGCCAACAATTGTTGTATATAATACGCTAGAGTGTGTCTGCCATTATTCTCTCCAGCCATCTCTTCAATGCTCTGGTCAGATCCTTGAGGTGAAGGTTGTAAAAGTGTCTCTAGAGGAGGGAATAATTCTCTAGACAATCGGATTCTCCTCCTCCTTCTACTCTCGTGTAGCCTTTCAAGAAGAGGTTCGGAGTTTTTCTTGCTTCTAGTACGAATCTTATCCCGCATACACAAGAAAACAAAACCCTAGAAAGCAATTGTTAGCACAAAACAAAAACAAAAACAAAATAAAAATTAAAACAATAAAAATCAAGTCAAAGTTAATTAATAATCACACAAATAAAATAGTTAAACCACGACTCCCTGGTAACGGCGCCAAAAACATGTTAAGACTCCGGCAAATGTACCGAATCGTATCAAGTAATATAAATGGTAAGACCAAGTATCTTTTTCTGTAGAGACTCAGGGCCTAAACAATTATGTGATTTTTTAATTAAATAAGATTTGAAAACAAAATCTTTTGGTTTAGAATGCAAAAAAGTAAACACGAATGCAAGTTTTGATCAATTGACAAGAAGAATGCACAAGTGAATGGTTTGTGAAATATGGAATGAATATCTTGTTGGGGGTTTAGATTTCTCCTATCCACTCTCATGCATATAAGAATTTGTCTTCTGCATTAATGTTAACTTTCTAATTTACTTTAAACTCGATGTCTCGGTGAAGAAAACCTATCCTTAATTACTAGTTTACAATGTCTTGTCTCCCTAGCAATTAATTCTGAATTACATACGCACAAAAGCTTAAGGTAACCAAAACTCATATCCCTATGTCTAGGCAATACTTCTTTTGGGAGAGATTCCCCAGATCTAGATTTCCCCGTATGTGTCCATATCGGCAAAATCAATAATCATGCTATGAATGAGTTAAACAAAGCAATGCATAGAGTATAGGGGAAAAACCCTAACAACTAATGAAAGAAGCATTTATAGTATAAATCAATTCAAACACATGAGAGTTTCAAAGGATTACATTTTCCCTAACAACAAATGAAATTTAGTTCCCTATAACCATGAAGAATCTAGATGAATAATGGAAATAATGAGATAGAAAAACCCTAAAAGTTGAAGATGGAGGCTTCCGTATCCAAATCCGCCTTCAAGGAGTGAAAAAGTATGTTTTTGCTCCTCTTTTGACAAAAGATACAGTGCCAAGGACGTCCAAGTCCTTAAATAGATTGAAATAAAAACAAAAAACACAGTCCAAGCCTAATCACTAGCACTCAATGCCCCACTTAAGGATAGTTTCAATTACTAAATCAAATCCTAAAATCCAATGTCAATGTTTTATTAAAAAGAATAAAATATTTTTGAGTAAATTTCTTATTAGACATACTTTGTAAAAGTTTCCCAAGTAAAATGTTAATACATTCACAATTTTCTCAAAAAGAAATCACAATTATTTTATGAAAATAAAATAAAAATTGAAATATAAAAAACAAAAAAAAAATCCTAATTACTATTTTTCTGCCGCACATTTATTTCAAAAATTATCTTTTATAAACTTATGTTAGGGAGAAAAAAAAACTATTGAAACTTTTGGCTACCAAATATCAATTTTTTTTTAAATTTTATGAAGTACAAGTTACTATGTATAATTTTATTATTATTAAATTTTTAATTTTAATAAAAACAAATATTTTAAAAAATTTAATGCTATTTATGCTAAAAGCATAAAGTAAACCTACATCTTTAAATAAATAAAGTTTTACAAACCTCCACGAAATGATATTCGCTGATAAAAACGGTTAAAACAGTCCATAAAAAACTTCACAGTATAAATCATATGGGTTTTCTTTATTTATAACTATTCAAATTAGCAAATATTATAACACTAATTACATTATTACCACGTAATTAATGACAAACAATATATATTAAAAAGCATTAAAAACATATATTTTTAAAATGTCAACCTTTAGTGCCTATGATATGAAAAAAAATCACTTAATGAAAAACTTGTGATTTGTTAATGGGTAGGACTGATTTGATACATTTTTCATATTATAGGAACTAAAGATTGACATTTTTAAAAGCGATGACTAAACTGAATATCAGAACTTAACTTATGGACAAAAAAAAAAGATTTAGACCTTCTTTTAACCAGTTTCAGCGAGTTTATGAAAACTTGATACTGGAACTCTTTGGATTTTGATTCTCCGATGCTGCATAGCGGCGGGGCCTAACCAGCATCCAACAATAAAAACCACTAGTTCTAATTTGAAATCAATTTCCTTTCGCATCCAATGGCATTATGACCCACTGCTACAGAATTTTAGAACATTTTCTGATTTTCTGAGCCATTTACCTTCTTCTTATTAAGTGATTTATGAAAATTCTTTTAAAAATATATCAATTTTGCCTAAAAACCAATTCATTTTTCTCCCCACTTTTTGGTTTAATTTTATTCCTTTTTAATACCAGAGACGAAATTTTTTAAATAAAATAGAAAATATATAGTAAAATAAATTGAGAGAATCACTACACTAGTGCAGAAAGGGCTTTAGACATTTTTTATTTTGGGTTTTTAACGTCACATCTCGACCTGACGTCTTTATGAGTGACGCTAATGGGACGTCGAACTCTGCAGGTCCGACGTCTAAGGGCACTATCAAGACGTTCGGCATGACACAAATTGACGTCTATTTGCACTATAGACGTCGGACAAGGCATTAACCGACGTCTACTGAGTTTTCATTGTGTTTTAATGCATTTTATCTCGTGTCTTTGGGTAACGTATTAACACCTCCTTCATTTGCTAGTTTCTTCATAAGAAAAATTTGTGTCTTTCGGATCTCTTATGGCATTTCAAACCAAAACCGAACCTGGGTCGTTGCCTAATTCCATTCAGATCGCCAAAGAAAAAGAATACGGTGACATGAAAACTAGGCAAAAACCCAGGCTTGACTTTAGATTGAAATGCCATAAGACATCCAAAAGACGCAAGTTTTTCTTACGAGGAAACTAGCAAAGGGAGAAGGTGCACTGCGCTACCGAAAGACACGAGAAAAACTACACCAAAACACAACGAAAACTCATTTTAATCAGTTCAAACGAAAGATAATACAACAAAGGCGATGGAAGACGATGAAGTGTGCGTAACTGCTGGTTCAGAATGTCTTAATTAATAGGAAATAAGATGTCAGTTGCCCTAGAGACTGACGTCTATTATCGAATATACATCGGAGACCTCATTAATGTGACGTCAATTCGATTTAAAAATTAATATTTGTGGTATATATAGACGTCAGTTGTAAGGGGAACTAATGTCTATAATCTCATATAAACGTTTGGGTGACGGGATCAAACGTCTAACTGGCAGAAAAAAATGACTATTCACCTACCTGTCAAATATATAGACTTCAGTTAGTAGGAGTCCTGATGTCTATAATATTATAGACGTCGGTGCTCCCCTAACTAACATCTATATAGCGGAAAGAAATGAGTTTTCACCTACTTGTCAGACATATAGACGTCAGTTAGTACGGGCCCTGACGTCTATAATATTATAGACGTCGGGACTCTCCTAACCGACATCTATATGGCCAACTTATTTATGAAAGTGTCATCGGTCATTAATTTACATCGGACCTTCCTAAGTGACGTCTAAGGGATGACGTTAAAAGTCAATTATGTACTAGTGTTTTTTTCAAAAATAATTTCTTTCGCGTAAATCTACTAAAATTAATTACAAAATCAATACTAAACTAAAAAACAAAGTTTTATAATGTAAATAAAAACTTATTCTGTTTATAAATTTAATCTATTTAAAACGTTCTTTAGCTCTTCTACTACAACAAAATATGGTCAAATAATAGACGAAGATTGAAGGTGAATTTGAGAATCGGTTCATAAATAATTAAGTGTTAAAGGTGGTAAAAACAAGTTAAAAAAAAAAAACCTAGTAGTTTTTGTGGATGCATAAGGCAAAGATTAATTCATGCTCAGTAAGACGTGCACACTGCCAGGTGTCTTCTAAGCCATCTATATTATGATATAGTTTTTACTCAAATACGTTTGTGTAGTGCATTAGATAATTATTTAACAAAAAAGTGAGTCCCATTAAGGAAAAAATGCCTTACGTTTCTTGTGTGGAATACTCACGTTAGGTTTGTCTACAAGTTATAGTAGTTTGTGACAGACATTCTTATCCTGACATTATATTTACGTAAGGAATTACTAAAACCTAGACTTTTAGGAAAGAATTTAGGGGAACTTCCAGAATCTTACTTTTCTTACATTCAAAGAAGTAGGAAGGGATAAAGAAAAGAATACAACCTTTTGTTCTTAAGTGGAGATATAAATACATGTTCATTTTTCTTCTACATCTCTCTATTTATCCTTCTTCCGCACTTCAAAAACAAAGAAAATGGTGCTCATAATAGAAACCAGGTAACATTTGATATTTCTAAACTTTACAATTTTAAAATTATCATCTTTCATAAATAATTTATTCCAATTTGCATTATATTTCTCCTCAACAAATAATCATGAGATAACTTCTTTATCCACTCTCTCCTCCTTACAATGCTCATTTTCCCTGCTAATTATAACAATGATAGAAAGTAAAATATAATTACAATTTTCAGTCAATAAGAGATATGTTTTAAATAAGCCTTGAGGGTTAATAAGATATTGCTACTTAATTTTTATTTTAAATTTCATATCAAGACGAGACATACATGTATAAGCCTGCTTCATCTCTTATCCAATTCTAATTTAAATTATTAAGATATTTTTATTTTATTTATTACGTCACTAAAAATCTTATTCACCATGTTATTTTTAGATATTAATTTCGTTTCATTCAGATGATTTTTTTTACTATATAAATTTTTATTTTATGTCTTAATTATTCGACTTTATCAATATCAATTAAGTTTATTTGAATTTTATAGGTTTATTTTTCCTTTCAATATTTACAAAATTAATGTCTTATAGTTGTTATAAAATTGTAATTATGTTTAATTATTTAATGTTTTGTATAACTATTTTGATATTTATGCAATTAGTATTTTTTACTTTATTTTAACATATAAATTTCTTTCTTAATATTTGTTATTGAAAATAAAATATGTCATTTTTACATGGAATCATTAATAGTATTATGTTGTTTTCATGTATTTTTATTTTTTTTATAAAAAAATATTTAATTAATATTTAGAATAGGAAAATAGGAATAAAGTAGAAATTTCATAATTATTTGAAATAGTACTGAATTAAACACTAGTATGGAAGGTTGAATAATGTTAATTGAAATTTTTTTTCGTAACCCTTCTAGTATAGTAAGTTCATCGACTATGGGATTTATCAAACAATTATTAAACGTTTGACTTTAAGTAATTGTAAACGATAACTTCTTTTCACATGCTATTTAAAATATATACAATAGAGTTTGTAAGAAGTTCCTTAGTTAAGAACAACCGTTTAGCATTGGAAGATTCTTGTTTTGTAAAACTAAAGTGTTACTGTAGGTTTTATGAGAGAAGCGTTTAGGCAAAGATAAATAATAAATGCACATATATTTTTATACTCGTTCTCTCCAACTGAGCTACGTCTAGTCTCCTTTATCACAGAGGGTTACAGTATAATCTTCAACAAGCTTACGATTGAGTATTCTCACCACTCTTGGTATTCTTAATCAGTGAATAACCTTTCGTTACTCTAGATTAGATGAGTATTCGCACCACTATTGTATCCTCAGTTAGCGAATAACCTTTTATTACCCTAGACTGGATGAGTATTGACATCACTCTTGGAATCCCTAATCAGCGAATAACCTTTCGTTACTCTACATCATTTGAGTATTCGTACCACTCTTGGTACTAGACAATCCTGATATCCTTTGATACGCTGCCTAGATTTCCTTAACTCAACTGAGTTCAACAAGTGTTTTAATTATCTTTAGAATTACTATCAATGGTTTCTTACAATTGTACCTGAAAAACACTAGAAAGGGGGGGGTTAAATAGTGTTAATGGAAAACTTTTCACAACCCTTTTGATATACATAGATATCGAGTTCTTGAAATCTTCTTTTTAAATAATCGTAGGCTTGACTTAATAGGATTTTGCAATGACAGCTTTTACCATGCTATACAGAATATATATATATATATATATATATATATATATATATATATATATATATATATATATATATTCTGTATAGCATGGTAAAAGTTGTTATTGCAAAATCCTATATACTGCAGCGTTTTGTTAACTTCCTTTATAAAATAAATTGTTTAACTTGGAATATTCTTGTGTTTGGAAATAAAGCGCAACTGTAGGTTTTCGCATGAGGATCTCTCAAGTAAGAGAAGAGATAATTGCACAAGAGATTTTATACTGGTTCACTCCAACTAAGCTACATTCAGTCTCCTCTGCAGAGGATTCCACTATAATCTTCACACGATTACAAATGAGTATTAGCACCACTCCTGGTACTCAACTACTTCGTCGATATTTCCTTTGAGTATTCACACCACTCCTGATACTCAACAACCTGCCTATATTTTCTTTGAGTATTTGCACCACTCTTGGTACTCAGCACCCTGCCAAGATTTCCTTTGAGTATTCAAACCGCTCCTCGTACTTAGCAACCTTGCTAAGATTCCTCAACTCAACTGAGTCCAATTGTGGGTGTTTTAATTCTCTTCAGAATTACAATTAACGATTGCTTACAAGTATGTTCAGACTATATCTCTCATTGAGAGGATTTGAATATAATACAAAGCAGTCTAAACACTCACAGATGTTTCTTCCTCTTTCTTACAATGGTAAGCAATTTGCCAGTGAATCTCTAAAGTATTTCTTTCTCTTTTTCTCTTCTCTTCTCTTTTCTTCAGTTTAGACTTGTGCTTTCTCTTTCTTCTTTTCACAACAGTCGTTGTGTAAGTCAACATTGTTATGGTAGGCATCCTTTTTCAGTCCTTTGCTTGAAGTAGGTTGTACAATCTTTTTAAACTTTGCATCAAGTGAGGAACATTCTATGAATATCTCCTTTGTCTTTAACGTTTACTTTTTGATATTTGATTTATAGCACTGTAGATGCGTGTAAAATAACTTATCTGCAAGATTAGAGTAAATTGTACATGCAGTAGATATGACTTTTCTTATCACTTTTGTTTTTTTTAACGTTGAGCATTTAATGTTATTTAATGTTTGCTCAAAACAACAAAGTGCTTTTGATTTGCTTTTGATTTTCTACCGTTAGGTAGCATTTTACAATTAAGTTCTTTCCTTTGAAGATACCAAGCATAGATACACTTCATAAGATGAGGTACTTGTTGAGCTCATGTATCGTTTAGTTAAGTAAACACTTTTTTAGCTTTTGTGTCTTTTTATACAGATAGCATTTAGTTTGCTTAAGCTTCCTTACACATTTTAATAGTTAAGTCATTTGATATATTTTGTTAGAGACTTTATCTCGACCTATTTTGTTTTCGAGAGAAGCTAAATATCTATTTCCTGTATTATAAGCATTAAGCTTTAGGAAAAACATCATTTAGTCATGCGTCTATGTGTTTTAGCCTATATGTCTTTTCTATTTTCCTAAGACTTAAGTGTTTTCCTATGTTTTTTTATGTTTACGGATTCTAGTTCTAGGTTGTGTTTGTTTGGGGTTTTGGATCTAATTCTTGTCTTCTCACCCTAAGTTATTTTTTTATAATCAATCTGTTTTAATGTTAATTAAATAAACTTCAAAATATGAGATTTTTTGGCGTATAGATGATTTTGTCATTAACAACTCGTCTAGACTATTACTCTCGTAAAGAGGATGTTTTTACAATACAATATAGTCTAAACACTCATATGTGTTTCACTCTTTTCTCTTTCTCCCTCTTCTTACAATAGTAAACAAATATTACAATGAAGCTCAAGAGAGTTGCTTGGCTTCTTTTCTTCTTAGATATTCTCTTTTTCTTGAGCTCTTTTGTGCTTCTTTTTTGAATGTTTTTCGTAGGATGAATATTTACGTTGTATGTTACCATATTGATTCTTCCTTTGAGATTTCTTCTATTGAAAAGCTCTTGGAGAAATATCCGTTGGAAACAATATAGCTTTTGCATTTCGCATAACTCTCTTAGACATTTTTGACTTACTAATCATTTAGCACTACGTCTAGGTGTTTTGACTTAAGTGTTTTTGTGCTTTCTATAATCCTAAGTGTTTTCTAAAGGCTTTTTTGTTGTTAGAGATTTCGAACCTAATGTATATGTTTCTACCTATGATATTTTCAGGTTTTTATTTCGTTTAATATTATTTGGTTAAACTTTAAAACTTAAGAGTGTTCAAGTGTTGTCTTCAAACATGTACAACTTTTCTAATTCAAGGACATGAAAGAATATAGTGAAACTTACTATTGTCATCTAAATGGGTTGTTAATGTCTACCATTCAAAATGATTATTTTCTTTAACTATTTTTGGTGTAGACAAATCTTTACTTTCAAGTTCTAGGTTTTGGAACTATTTTTAAAACTTAATTAATTATTCACGATAAAAGAAATACTATCCACAGTAAAATCATAAAACATATTATTTATGATCATATTTTTATAAATATAATAATACTTTTTATTTTAATTATTATTATATAAAATTGATATCATTGATATGCATTATACATAAGGAGATACACTATTTGATACTTTTCTTTGGCATTATATTTTAATTAGACAAGTATACTCTTTAACAAATAAAAAGCAATCTATTCACTTAATAAAAAAGTAATTAAATAATATTTCCTTATTTTAAAATAATTAAATAAATTTTCCCTTTAAAAAGTTTTACATGAATTTTTAATATTACTTTTTCAAAATTAAATACATCATTCAAAATATATTATTTAGTACTATTTTCAATTAATTATTCATAAAAGTAATAAAAGTATAAAATTCATAAAGTTATATATATTTTAAAAACTATATTATTTTAATGTAATAAAAATATCAATATATAAAAACAAGTGTATTTTACTAGCAAATTAAATTAAGGGGATTATCTTCTTAATTGCTGTTGTTTAGACAAATTTTACCATTTTATCATATATATATATATATATATATATATATATATATATATATATATATATATATATTTTATAACTGTCTTTTGAAATTTAGTAACTATAACAATAAAATTATAAAGATCAATTACTTATGAAATGATTTTATAATTTACTTTAATAGTTCATTTTTTATTTCTTTTATCATAATATAAAAGTAGACACATATATGAAGGTATATTTCTACTAGTATATATGATATCTTTTTGATAAAATAAATAGATTATTTGCATAATATATTCATAATAATACTATATGCGTACAAAAATTTAATTTATTTTTAATATATAAAGTACCTATAAAAATAAAATTATTAGTTAGTGTAAGAAACATACTAAAAATAATGTATTTTAAATTTTGTGATAAATTTATAATGATAAAAGAAAATTTGATATCTATCTATGACTCGCACAAATCTAAAAATTGTAATGAAACATACTAAAATAATGAAGTCAAATAAAATTTCCAACTGACAAGAAATATTCAACTTCAATATAGAAATATTATGCAAACATTTTATTTGGTAGATAATATTATAATAATCTGGATCTTATCCGAGTGAATGCATTAGAAATTCATGTTTACTGTTTTATTATTTTTGTCAACTGTCAAAATTTATTAAAAAACATCAAAGTAAAGTGTGCAATAAATGACATATAAGGTCTATAAAATTATGTGATTTCTAATGAAAGAGAGTGTTTAAAGAAGGTGTTAAAAGATTATTTCGGGTCACATGTATACCATAAAAGAAACTATACGTTACACACTTTTTTCTAACAAGAAGAAAATAAAATAAAATTATGAAAAAGAGTTTATTAAAATAATTTGTTAAAAACATATTCCTAAGATATTTATAGGATAAAAAGTATTAAATGAAAAGACGATATAGTGACAACTAAGCTTTAAAAAAATGCAGAAATCGAATGAGAATACTCATTTATGACATTGATTTTAAGTAGTAATTTTGTTTTTACATGAGGTCTTTTATTGTTTTATTTTTATAATGTTTTATTTAATTGAGTCTTTATTTTTTTGAAATATTTAATGTTATTTTTAAAAAAAAAGTGGTGTTAATGTTATTTGAAAAATGTGATGTATCAAAATTTAAATAATATTCTTTATTTTAATGTGTGAGACCTCTTAAAATTAATGTTAATTGGAACATAATGAGGCTTTTAAAGAAAATAAAGACTCAATTTTAGTCAAAGAAAAGTTTGAAAAATAAAACAAATAAAAATTTTTAATATGAAAACTAAATTACTAATTAAATTTTTATTCCTTTTTAAAGAGAAGACGAAGTGGTATCTTCAGGTATCAGTAGACTGGATGCACTAAAGGGAGTTGGCTTGGACTCGAAGACCGCACGTAATATAAATGTGAGAATTTGTCATTACATAAGCAAACTCACACATTACTACACATACATCTAAAAACAAAATAATATATTAACATCTTCAGCTTCATTTATTTAGGGTTAAATATGTTTTTGTCCCTATACTTTGGAGCGATTTTGGTTTTAATCACTCTTTCAAACTAACGTACAATTTACCCCTTCAACTTTAAAAAAACTTTGGTTTTAGTCCTTTTTATCAAATTTTTTTTAACTTTATTTGCTGTTTCAAGCAGGTTTCATTATAGCATTTGGATTGTTTACACTGTTTGACACATTTTTGCTTCAATGTTATTCAATGTTAACTGA
This sequence comes from Vigna radiata var. radiata, assembly GCF_000741045.1. NCBI lineage: Eukaryota > Viridiplantae > Streptophyta > Magnoliopsida > Fabales > Fabaceae > Vigna > Vigna radiata. The sequence goes on along the minus strand of NW_014542359.1, from coordinate 10,082 downwards.
GAAACACGTTTGAAACAGCAAATAAAGTTAAAAAAATTTGGTAAAAATAACTAAAACCAAAGTTTTCTAGAGTTGAGGACTAAATTGTACCTTAGTTTGAAAGAGGGACTAAAACCAAACTCACCCCAAAGTATAGGAACTAAAAACATATTTAACCCTTTACTTTACAAATGTTTATATTTATTGTATTATTAAAATAAAATTATTATGTTATATTATTTATGGACAGTTCAAATCTAAGGATCTTCATGAGGAAGGAAGAGCTGCAATGGCAATTGAATTTTGTGAAATGAAGAAAATTCATATTGAAGACTCACCTAACCTAAGAGGTTTTTCTTCTGGAAATATTGTTGAATGGCCATTGTTAGAGAATGTGGTGTTGAACAACTGTCCCAAAATCAAGAACTTTGGTTTGGGAATCATAAAAGAATCACAGTTAAAATCGATACTAATAACAGAAAATGAAGTACAAATTGACCCTCACACCAAGCTTGCATATCTTTTTCAATTATTGGTTAGTTCTCTCTCAACCATTATTTATCACGATAGATAAAAAAAAGAATAAAAATAAAATAAAAAAGTTAACCTTCAACATTATATATTTTGCCTTTTACATTTTGAATCATATATCATGTTTATTTCTTTTAATATATTTCATTAAGCAAATTTCGTCCATTGCTGGCAATGCTTTTCTATCAAAACTAAAATATTCACATTCTCTTTAAAAATATTTTTAGTTTGCTATGGTATTATGTAAAGATTATTTCTATAATATGATAACAAGGGCAGGATATTATTAATGCAGGATGATATACCATCAACAATTACTGAGTACAATGTTAGTAGTGATGAAGAAATACGCAAGAAGTTAGATAATCTTCAACGTTCCCATTTCACTAACCTTCATATTCTTCGAGCAAAAAACTGCAATGATTTGTTGGGGTTTTTTTTGTATACGCTGCTGAGTAGGTCACACAAACTTGAAGTTATCAACATTGAGCAATGGAAATCGATGGCAATGTTTTGCCTATTTCACAATTCTTATGATTTTAGAGTGGGAGTTGGAGATTTCATAAAGTTCACCAAGTTAAAGGAATTAACATTGGAAAAAGTATATGGCATACAATATTTATGGTTCGATGATAGTCCAGATGATATTGACCTTGGAAACCTTCAAATTTTACACATCAAAGATGTTCCCTCTCTGAAATGTATATTTTCTCTTTATCCAGCAGATAAGCTATACCAACTAAAGGAATTAATTATAGAGGCATGTGAGTCATTGCTTACCATTTTTGAGGATCATCTTCAGGAAGTTAGCCCAAGAACTAAGCTCCCATTACTTAGCAAAGTGGAGTTTACGTCTCTCCCAAACTTGAGACAAATCTATAGTGGTCATTTGGAATTTCCATGTCTAAAATCTTTGATCATAAAAACATGTCCATTATTGAACAAATTCACAACAGGATTTGCAGATTCACATGAAATGCTTACAACTGATGGAGAGTCTTTCTTTGAATTGAATGATATTGTGTTTGACAGTTATGACAACATGGTTTATGTCATCTCCTCCGATACATTACAAGAGTTGACAAACTTGAAGAAACTCTTCGTGAGTCATTGTAAGGAATTAAAAATCATATTCAACATTCATAAAGAAATACCTTCTTCCACACAACTTTTGTCACAACTATGTGAACTAGCTTTGATTGATCTTCCAAAGTTAATTTGCATTGTCAACAAAGAAATTTCCAAGTTTTATCAAAATCTAAAAATTCTTCGAGTGAAGCAATGTAAGTCTCTTAATCTACTACAAGTGCCACTAAAATTAACAAATTTGGAAATTTCTGATTGCGAGGCGTTGGAGAATATTATTTTCATTAAAGAAGAAGATGAAAAGAGAGAGAAACTCGCATTTCGTGAATTGAAGGATATTTCTCTTGGAAATCTATCAAAGCTCTTTGTTGTTTTCCCTTCTACATCTGAATTTCCATCCCTACAAACATTAAAAAAAACTGTTCTACTTTGAGGTCTTTTGTTGAAGACTCCAAAGCTCTTCCAGAATCATCTACTACAAATTATTTCTTTCCAAGTTCAGTAAGTTTCAATTACAAACTATTTTTCAAGTGTGTTTTTGCTTGGAAATCACATGTTTACATCCTTTTGTCATTTGGTAGATAACTAGTATTTATTTTAATTATTTATTGTACTGATGATGGAATGGAAGTATCAAATTTAGTAATAATATAAGTATATGCCATGGTATTATGTAAAACTATCAAATTTTCTTTGCTTACTTAAACAATATAGTTCGTTTCCCTTAGTGTGAAATTAATCTGACCATAACCTTAAACTACCACATGTTTCTTGCAGCTTTTAGTGGAAAAATTAAAGAAACTTCATATTATAAATATGGATGTAGAGAAGCTTTGGCACTCCAATTATCCATCTGAGTCATTTTGTGAACTTGAAGATCTAAATCTGACCAACAACAAATTGTTGAGTGCTATCTCTACTAGCATGATTATGAGATTTAAGAATTTGAGAAAATTAACTTTAGGCAAATGTAAATTATTGACAGAGGCATTTGATATTGAAGATGGAAATATTGACCATAAAATTCATGAAATACTTCCTCAACTAAGGGATCTAGCATTGATTGACCTAATCAAATTGAAGAATATCTGGAATAAAGAACCTCAAGTTTTATTTTTTCTAAACTTGAGGTCACTTTACATTGTCAATTGTGGCAACCTTCGAAGTTTATTTTCACTTTCTTCTGTCAAAAATCTTAGAAAACTCAACATACTCAAATTGTGCAAATGTGATAAAATAGAAGAGGTCATATCTAACGATATATTTGAAGATGTCTCTATCATTTTTCCTGAACTAGAATACCTTGTATTGAAAGATCTTCCGATGTTGGTAAGTTTCTATAGGCAAAGTAAAATTTTATATTTGCCTAAGTTGAACATAGTAAGGGTAAGCAATGTGCCAAAAATGGAGACATTTTCAACAGGCATCCTCGTCACACCATGTTTAAGATCAATTTATGTTACATATGCTAAAAAACTCTGGTTTGGAAGCTTCAATAACACCATGTATGAAGGACAATCCAGGTACTACCTGTTAATATTACGGGTTAATATTTAGATATATATATATATATATATATATATATATATATATATATATATATATATATATATTTCGTTTAAGTTATTATGTAATTTTCGTTGCAATATTTTATAGGGTTTAATAAAGACAAATGATGGTAATATGGTTAAGCTAAATTTACATACTTGTGAAAATATATGGTAAGCTTTTCTTATTCAAGTTTTTCCTTTTTGAATTTGCAGGAAGTTGATGTTCTAGGGGAAAAAAAAATTGAAATGTCATTATCAAGGAATTGATTAGATTAGATGTATCTCATCCTTTGTAACATAGTAGAATAGTGATTATGGTACAGGTGATGTCAAGTTTACAAAAGGGTAGGATTAGTTAAATCCAATCCTAAGCTTCTCAAACAAATTATTACTTTATGTTACTTATGATGTATTTTATCAATTTTAATATCTTTCAATCTCATCAACAATGAATTATTATGCATACATTATATATATTTTATTTATATTTCTTAATCAGTTGAAAATGAAGTAGTAGGAGGTCTTAATCTTGGAGGTTTCCAGTATGCTCTAGGGCGTGGAACGGACTAATATTCTGAGTGTGGCTGGGCGGGGGAGCATAAGTATCACAAGCCACCACGGGTGCATGATCCGCCATAGCTCGATTATCATTCTAAAGTCCGGACGAGTCAAGTCTACAAGTTAACATGTTAGGATCTATGTTGTATATTGTCTTGCTTGCATACTCTTGACTTGAGATTAAATCTGATATGTATATGTGAATATAATTGCATGTCTTTATATAATTAGTTCACTCTTGCATTTGTTTGTGTTGTGCTATGTTTGCGTGTTTTCTCTTGCGATGATAATCCATTTGGATGGGAGCCGATGACGAGGAGGTTACTTTGGAAACAACTCTTGATGGGAATGACAGTGTTGTAGTGTAGTTCACTAGGCTTAACTTGTTTAGCCTTTTATTTTGAAGAACTCTATCATGTCCTAAGTTTTTAATTCCTTGTATTTTCCTGGGAGAAACTTTAATACTCCAATTTCACATTCTAATATTGTTTTAAAGATGANTGTAATCCTAATTACTTCTATTATATGTTCTAACTACTTTCAATTATTATATCTGATGACGTTTTGATTATGTATGTTTTTCTATATAATTGNAATATCACAATAATCATGTTAATAATTTTTTTAACAATTTTTTAAAAATAAAATATGCNTCATTATTTATTAATTTATTTAAATTTATTTTTAAAAAATACTTGAAACACATCACAAATTGTAAAAAAGTTATTAAAAGATAATTGTTAAAAAAAAATTTCCTTACTTTTATTATCGTTTATAACCAATTTTGAAACATTTTATTAGTGACTTATTCGTCTTTGTAATGACTTTTACAAAACACTAATATAATGTTTGATTGTTAGAAAATTATCACTCATTTTCTTAGCATATTTCGTTACTACGTTTGTAAGTTTTAATTTTATAAAGGGTTAAATATGTTTTTAGTCTCTATACTTTGGAGTGATTTTTGTTTTAGTTCATTTCCAAACTATAGTACAATTTAGNCCTTCAACTTTAGAAAACTCTGGTTTTAGTCTTTTTTACCAATTTTTTTTAACTTTATTTGTTGTTTCAAATACGTTTCATTATAGTATTTGGATTGTTTACACTGTCTGACATATTTTTGCTTCAATGTTAATTAAGAAACGTGCTTGAAACAATAAATAAAGTTAAATAAAATTATAAAAAAGACTAAAACCAAATTTTTCTAAAATTAAAGGACTAAATTGTATCATAATTTAAAAATGAACTAAAACGCACCAAAATATAAGAACTAAAAATATATTTAACTCTTTTATAAATAAACATTTTGATATTACATAATTTCGTTATTAATATAATTTTTAANAACTTTTTTTGACGTAAAGTTGATAAATAATATGCAATCGACACATAAAATGAAGCTTATCACAAATTTAATTTGCTGTCATAAAATCTTATGATGAGATTTATTGATTCAATCAAAGTCTCACCTGCTTTCTTATCAAAATTGCTATCTCGCCTGCTGCCTTGAAATTTGCTTCCACTGCTTCACGTGAATGTCAGTCAAAAGGCACCAAACGCGTCAGCTCAGTCTCCAAAAATCAAAGGAGGTTGATTTGAATAAAGCTATACGACTGAAAAAAAGCTTCTGCATATGTATGGCGCTTCAACGAATTGAACCGACCACCGATAATTGTTCAGGAAATTGAAATGGAGTTAGCAATTGGAATTGATTTAACTACACCGTAGTCGAACAAAAACGGTTCGAGTCAGTATGAATAAATCAACGAATCAAATTCATGCACTGCTAATCTCCATTTTCTTCACCTGCCAATAAGCTGCAACGAATCAAATAAACGAATCCTGTTGAATCAATACAATGAAAAAATAATTGAATTAGCACTGAATAGAACAAGATTGCGTCATCAAATTTTGATCACCGCAATTCTGCTTCAATTCACGTGAATGAAGTGCTGGTACGATTTCAACGTTGATTGACACCGAATGCACAGAACACCACTTGAATAAGAAAATATCCACGCGCTGCTTTCTGAATTGATAGAAATAAGGAAACAGTGATTTGAGTTGAAATGCACGGGAAGATAAATTTATTGAAGGCATCGATCAGCACCGCTTCACCATGTTTGTNCTACTAATTGAGCATCTTTCTCAATAAACTCCAGAAAGCAATTATGAATATAAAATTAATTATATCTGGACTCGAGCTGCACCGTTACCACACTCCCATGTTACTTCTTTTACTTGTCTTAAATTTTTTTCTAAATCCAATTATCTTCTTTTTATAGTTATTGATAGTTTTGTTAGTGTACTTTATCTACTTATAACACAACTTATTTATGTAGGCATATGAATGCCACGTTTCCAACAGTAATAATCAGTACTTTAAAACAAGACCTAAAAGTCTGGAACAGGGAAGTCTTCAGATACCTAGATACCCACAATGCAGAATGTCATTAAGAAAATAACCGAGTTAGATAACATGAATGAACACAAAAAAGGTGGAGAAAAAATTATGTCAAAGTAAGGAAGAGGGTGGTTTAGGGATTAAATATAAGGCTATATAACATGGCCCTATTAGGAAAATGGAGAGTAGAGGAT